>NW_010297674.1:3258-22060 GCF_000700745.2 Antrostomus carolinensis | reverse complement strand
GAACTTTTACGTAAGAACTGCAAGCTTACGCTGATTATCTAACACTAGATGCCTGGGAACTGTGGTGTCCCCCTAGACAGCTTACCAATGAGGACCACTGCAGATTCAAAGATCACAGAGCTTACTGGGATCAGGAGTTTTTCTGAAATAGCAATTTTTCTGGCATAATTTTCAGTTTAAAGTCAGTTTAGCATAGCACTATAATCTAGCAAATTTTATTCCAATAAACTGCAATGGTTTCTACTTGAAACTTTTAAGACCATAGTAACTAGTTGCCTAAATTATTGTCTATTAGTGTCACTTACTGCAAACCCTCATCCAAAACCCTGATTTATTTAATGTTTATAATTAATTCCATAGGTCCTATATAGGAGCAGAAAACTACACACACAGGTCATAATATAAACAATGCTAATTTAGGTGGAGTTGAAGAAGAAAAACATGTGACTATCTTGTTCTCTTCAAATGAAGAGGTGCATATCGGAAACAAAAGTACCATATGGCAGATAGAGAGTAGAAGAATCCAGTGGAGAATCCCCCTAGCCTAATCAATAAGAAGTCCCCTGGGTATTACTATGCCAAAATCATTATAGAGTAGATCTGTAAAAAAAATACTGGTATAATCCTAGAGCCTTTAGGTTTTCTCCATACCTCAAGGACATCATCAGGAATATTTTAACTAACTTCAGTGAGACATGATAAATTTTCAAATGCCTAACTCCCTTTCATTGATTCTACTAAAGGATTAGCTTATTCACATGAAAATGCAAAGCTAAGTTTATCACAAAGCTTGGTTCTTACCTGAAAACCGCCAATACAAAATTTCTACCAGCATCTTAGAACTATTACAATAAAACACAAGAATCAACACAAATGGCTATTCAACAGTTAAAGAAATTACACTGGCCTACTTTCACAACCTTATTGCACCCCTAACATCATCCTCCTCTCCCATCGACAAGAGCATTCTGTTATCTCAGTCCCTCAGGTCCTATGCCAGGTTATTACTGCCTTTAATCTCAAACTGAGCAGATTCCGACCTTGCCAGGATGACTGACAACGGATAATCACAGTTGCTGCAGGAAACCCTGCTGATGCTTCCGCACATGACACACAAAGTCAGCACTGAACTCATAGAGGAGCAGTGTATTAGAAAAGACTGTGCTGCTAGATGCATTTTTTCTTCTAAGAGACTTAATACTGAAGACTTGACTATTTTACTTGGGCTAAATTCTTGGCAGTTATAATTACAACTGATATGACTCTTTCCATACACATTAAAAAAAAAAAAAAATAAAAAAGGAAGATTAGCCTTTTTAGTGTCCAGTTATGAAATTACATTCTGCATTCTTGAGATTTCCCTATGCTTCAAAAACAGTAAGAGTCTTCAGTTTGCCTTAAAATAGAATTATATTGCTGAGCACTAAAATCTGCTATATCCTGTCCCAGAATGAGATTAATTTCAGTGTTACCAAATGTTAATAATTTGTACAGTATACAGTGCAATGGATTTTGGGATCTTTCCAAATAGAAGGCAATTTGTGAACTTCAGCCTCTTCCTACTCTTCGTTTGCTCTCTTAGTTTCTGATTTAATTCCTGATGCAGTGCTTTATACTGAGAATGAAAAAAACCACAACTGTCTACTCTTCCTCACTAAACAGTGCTGTCTTTTCTGTTCAGAAATTTTCTGTAGTACTTTACTGAAACTTATCTTTGTTAAAAGCCTAAACTGAGCCAAAAGGATATAAAATCAAATTAAATGTACTTTTTATAGTATCTATAACCCCTAGTCTATACATTAACCTCTATTCTATTTCTGTAAAAACTTCCATAGCATTATGGTGAAAAATTCTGTTGAAAATCACCTCATCCCATTTTTCAGTTTACTGTATCAGGTTTCTAAGCCTAGCTTTCAGAAACATTTCCCTATAGACTTGACCCAAAATCCACATAAGCCAATAAAAGCTTTTCCAAAGACTTTCCTCACCTTGGGAGCAGGCTTCACCATTAGTTTCATCACTATTAGAAAAAAAAAAAAATTAATATGAATGAAGAGTCACGTTTAATGTATGCAGGAAAAGAGACTGAAAGTACAACTAATTATAGCAATTTGCTGAAACGGTGGTTTTCACACATCCAGCATATATCTAGCTGCATTTTTCATACCACCCTAAATCATAAGACAAAAAAGTATTCCTGATCTTTTAATAACAGAAATAGGGTGGGTACTATTTAGTACTACTTTTTATTTAACACACACAATCTATATTCATATTTTACTTTGTTAGGAAATACCAAGTAGTACAATCTGTCTTATTAAAAGAAGACTGGCATTAAATTATATCACTAATGAAACACATTCTCTTCTTTCCATTTTACAGTTATGTCACTAAGGAAATTAAGTATTTTTTTAACCAAGTTTTATTAAAGATGGGATACCAAATTCAACAAGATATCATATGTATCTTCCAGTACAAACCCAGATTTCCTGCCCAAGTGAAGCTTGGCACAGAGGAGACTGCTCCAGTAGAAAACAGCTGTGACCTTCCATTTCCAAAAAGGGAAATTGGAGACTGCAAAGAAAACGTCATGGATAACTCATTATATTAGTTTAATTCGACTTTGATTCTAAAAGAGGTACACTATATTAAGCAGAAGGAGACACAGACTTTCTCAGCCTGTGTGTCTGCTTTGTCTGACCTTTCCTTGGAACATTGAAATTAATATTTGATTCTGATTTATCCTGTAAAGAGTACAGGTTTTGCAGCTACCAAGTAGACTGAACAAACTTAACAGATAAAAACAGAAGGACTTTAGTAGTAAAAACATCTATACTTGTAGAGAATAATGGCTCAATGAAGCAGATGCAATGCTAATGGCATTTTAGAAAATCTTGACCTACAATAAAACTAACTTCTAAAATACTGCACATATCATTTCCTTTCTCTGTCACTGAAGTTCTGCAATAAAAAACAGTTATGTATCAAGACTGGGGGTCAGATCCTTAGCACCTTTACTGTGCGTCTATCTAGAAGCACTGTATGTCAGGCTGTCTTAGTTATGGTGACAAACAAGCAGTAGCAGAATTATCATGGCTGTTGATGTGCTAGTTACAAAATGAAAACAAAACAACATACTAAATCTCTGCAGTGAATTCAATGCTAAGAACTACAGTTAACATTTAAGACTAGATTACAACTCCCTTCTTCAGTCTACTGGAAATGTTCAGTAATAAGGCACCTTATATATAAATCGCAATCATAACTGAAAACTGTCATTTATCATCTCTATTGCCCTGTATGTGTCACCTTCCTTCTACTGAAAAGAAAAACAACAGCCTGAAAGGGCACTTGAGTACATTAACATTTGAGTACATTTCTTTTCAGCGATACTTTAATAGACTGAGTTCTTTTTTTTGACTACTCATAATTTTACCAGGATCAGGTGTAGGTCAAAGTTTTCCAGGTCAACAGCTACGACCTACTGCATTGGAACAACAATCTTCTCCATTAAATATTTCAGAGAACCTGTCTGCTTTGGACTATGAGGTCAATTGAGATCTGAAGCCTTACTCTAAGCCTCTGCATTCAGACTCCTGTTTTTCTCTATAGAACTTAAAGTACTGCAGGAAAATCACCGCACCTGTGAACACAGTACATTCTCCCAAATCCTCTACCATACCACCTCACATTTTAGGAGAGATAGTTGAACAACACCATTCAATACAAAAGCAGATGACACTCCACCAGCCCCCCTCAAAAAAAATCTGGGCCTGAGATTGTGTTTTCCTTTTCCCTCATGTCACTAAGAAGTGACATTAAAAAAAAAAAAAACAACAACAACCCCCCCCCCCCCCAAAAAAAAAAAACAAAAAACACCACAACACAGCTGTCTCAGCAGTGGCAGAGATGAAACAGTTAAAGGCTCAGAGGAAAAGTACGCCCTGCTGGAGAAATCCCAACAAAAATGTACTGATGTAAGAAAACTGGTAAAGTCCTTCACTCTGCTATTACGATCAACACTCACAAACAGATATCTTTACTCTTATGAGATAGGAAAATTACTATACCAAAACCACTGTTCATAAAGATAAAGGAGACATTTAGACAGGTCATAACAGATAAGGAAACTTGAGCAAAAATACTCTGAACAAAAATTAAAATATAAACCTAGCAGCAGAGGAAAAAAAAAATCTTTTTCAATGCATTTTTCTTGGTAATGGGAATTTAGAATTAAGATAAAACTGTGATTTAATAAAATGATAGTTTTTCCACAAAAATTTTAAATAGCAGTACTTACTGCTGCCAAATGGCATGAAGAGAAAACCACCTTTGTAATATATAACCATTGGTCTATTGTATGCTCTATATTCTATTTAACCAGAGACTAAAAGTAACTTTCCTAGTTTGACAGAAACACTTAGCAACAATTTCTGAATTTGTAAACCAATGCATGTATCTGTGTAATGTACACATAAATACACACCATTTTTCTAAAAACTGTTCTGCAATTTACCTGCTACAATTATGTACAAATTGTGTTATATCTAAAAAGAAAATGGGTTCTTTATTGCACCATCCTCCCTCAATATTTCCTATATTCTGCTAGTAAAACAAGCTAGGAAACAATGGATAACTGTAACACATATTTTGAGTTATGAAAATACAGAACATCCCGTAATTTTCCTCAGCAAAACAGTACCAGATCTAATACTTAAAGGTTCCAATTTACATTCACAAATTACACAAAATATTTTCACAAACTGTTTAGTGAACCAAGTTTTGTTTCCTTATAAGTCATACTTCCTAAGTATAACAAAGTCTCTTAGTTGACACTCATTTTCCTTATAATCATAAAATAATCTAGGTTGGAAACAACCTGTAGAGGTCTCCTAGTTTAACCCCTGCTTAAAGTGTGTCCAATAGAACAGGTTGCTCAGATGCATGCCTACTCAAGCTTTGAGTATCTCAAGGAATGGAGATTCCAATTCCTGGTCTGGGCAACCCAATCCAGTGTTTGTCCATTTCCATAAAAATGTTTTCCTTTTACTTAATTAGGATTTCATTTCCCATGTAGTAACATATCCTTTATCTCTAATCCTGTCCCTGTGCATCAGTGAGAACAGTCTGGCTCCATCTGCTCTATACTACTACAAAAGGCAGCTGAAAACAGCAACATCTCCCTTATTCTTCACTTTTTAAGGCTGAACTAATTAATTTATCATCCTGTTCTCATGCAAACACTTTTCAAGTACATTATAAACATTTCTTAAGAGACAATAGGTAAAAATAAGTATGTTCATGTTTTTTATTCTATTACACTGGGTCGGGGCAACTCCAAGCACAAATATGGGCTGGGTGGAGAATAGATTGTGAGCAGCCCCGAAGAGAATGACTTGGGGATACTGGTGGACTACAAGCTCAACATGAGCTGGCAATGCACGCTCACAGCCCAGAAGGCCAACCGTATCCTGGTTTGCATCAAGAAAAGGGTGGCCAGCAGGTCAAGGGAGGTGATTCTGTCCCTCTACTCTGCCTTGGTGAAGCCCCACCTGTGTCCAGTTCTGGGGCACCCAACACAAGAAAGGCATGGACCTACTGGAACAAGTACAAAGGAGGGCCACCAGGATGATCCAAGGGCTGGAACACCTCTCCTATGAGGACAGGCTGAGAAAGATGGGGCTGTTCAGCCTGCAGGAGAGAAGGCTCCAAGGAGATCTTAGAGTGGCGTTCCAGTGCCTGAAGGAGGCCTATAGGAAGGCTGGGGAGGAACTTTTTACAAGGGCAGGTAGTGACAGAACAAGTGGCAATGGTTATAAACTGGATGAGAGTAGATTTAGATTAGATATGAGGAAGAAATTCTTTACTGTGAGGGTGGTGAGACACCAGAACAGGTTGCCCAGAGAAGCTGTGGATGCCCCCTCCTGGAAGTGTTCAAGGTCAGGTTGGATGAGGCTTTGAGCAACCTGGTCTAGTGGAAGATGTCCCTGCTCATGGCAGGGGGGTTGGAACTAGATCATCTTTAAGGTCCCTTCCAACCCTAACCATTCTATGATTCAATGATTCAGCATTACAAGAGATTTAAGTTTGGGCTTAAAGAAAATGACATAGTGCATAAATGTGTATTGCAACCTATAAAATAAAATTGTTATTCTCTGACTATAAATTACAGATTTCACAAAAAAAAAAAAAAGAAACAAAGAAAGAAAAAAAAAAAAAAAATCTATCTTCTGACAGTCAGGCTCCAGGATATACCCAAAACCAACTGTTCTTCTACAGCACAGACTGAATACTGAAGCTGAGCCCATGAATCTCCTCTCAATTTCTGAGTTGCTACAGTACCTCAGCATTTACAAGCCAACCACAAATAACATTTTCAAGAAGATCATTGCCCAGGAATTTTTTAATAGCGTACTTTCACATGTAGTGTTTTTGCATGACAGCTACATACTGTTCCTGCTTAGCTAATAATATAATAGCTATGAAGTAACAGAAGCACCACAAATACACCTATAGTGATAGGGCAAGGGGTAATGGTTTAAAACTAAAATTAGGTAGATGCAGACTAGATATAAGATTTTTATTTTTATTTTTTTATTTTTATTTTTTTTTTTTACAATTAAGGTGGTGAAACACTGGCACAGGTTGCCCAAAGAGGTGGTAGAAGCTCCATCCCTGGAAACGTTCAAGGTCAGGTTGGAAGGGCTCTGAGGAACCTGATCTAGTCGAAGATGTCCCTGCTCACTGCAGTGGGGTTGGACTAGATGACCTTTAAAGGTCCCTTCCAACCCAAACCATTCTATGATTCTTGAAATACATTCAAACATATTAATATGTTTTCTTATTTTCCAAAATCCACTGGGCAAGACTGACCATCTATCTTGCTGAAGTATCTTACCCCAGTGATAATACTTAATTGAAAGAACACGACTAAGAGGAGAACTGTTCTATGATGCTAACTACTTCTTTATTACAGGCTTCCACTCAATACATGGAAAGGTCTTTATTGCCTTTTACTATGAAATCTACTCAATAAAGCGTGTATTTCCAAACTGTCATGGGGTAAGTATTTTTCCCAATTTTCCCGAATAAAGATTTCTTCTTTCCTCATGTTTAGGTGGCCATCTTGTTTTTACATTAAATCATTTTACAAAAGACTTGATTCCAGATTAAATGTTAGAATCTTATTGACAAAGAATCTCCCATAACTGTTCACACTGCCCTGTGTGGAAAAACAGACCATCAGATTTCCAACTTCTCTCAATGCTCTAAATATACTGTTTCTATCAGCAAACTAGTTATGAACACAAAGTCCAACTCATGTCTTGCATTCTACCATTCTAATCCATTTTTTTCTCCACATATGTGAGTCAAATTTTTGCTATTACTCAAAACCACATACACTTAAGCCCTCTAATGGCATTTTGGAAGGACTTTCTTCAAATTTGCAATAATTTTTTCATCCCTTGCTGACACGACACTTTGAGCCAAAAGCCAAACAGAAAGAAATGTTTCAAGAAAAGGAGACTCTTTCTCCAATGAGTCTCTAAAAGTAAACAGGAAAAGTGTAAGTGGCTCCAAATACAGTACTGAATATTAATCCATAGCTTGAAAGAAAACGCCTTTGTGCGGAGAATACCACCAGGCACGCAACAGAGGGACATGATGTTAACAAAGCCTCACAACCAGTCAGTATGGTGCACAGTCCTGCAGGCTGAGTGTAGTTCTATCCGTGCAATTGCAACGAAGCTCCTCTTTGACATTAAGCTGTGATCACTGTTTCATTGTTGAGTTAGGTACCTGTAAACATGCATAAAGATGTGCACATGTGAGGAGATTTGAAAGAGCTGGGAAGCAGGAAGATGTAACAAAAAAGAAAACCTTGAAAAAGATGTGATTAACTGAACTGTGTACCTAAGCAGTCTTAGATCTTACCTTAGCTCTTATCCTCACTTGTGCCTGACATAATTCCAACTGTTTCAGGGCTTAAGGCAGCCAGAAAAGCAGAAACAGTGCCTTTCTGAAATAGCAGCTTTGTGCTGTATTAATGACATGGCTGAGGCTGTCATAGAGCACCTGATTTCAAAACAATAAAAGTGGATTTCCTATCATTTGATTCACAGATATGAACTATGTAGACTGAAGTAGATGCCTACTTGATTTGGAAGTCAATTTGGAGGCCTATTTATAGCCTAATACGTTTTCCACAATAGGTCAGCTTTGTACTGGAGTCTTCTGCTTATTTCTGAAAATATGCAGTTACCAGAATGTCTCAGATGAGGGAGGGGAGGGAAAAATAACAAATAAACAACCCAAAAGCAAGAGAGGAGAAGCTCCACTATGAAAGAGAACTGTTTGTTTGTTCCAATTCATGAGGTTTGGTTTAGCTTTGTGCTACTGATTTTTCTAAGAGACATGCAAAACAGAAACCCTTTTAGCTATCAAAGACTTACCAGAATTAAATTTCCTTTCCAGAGCAAATAACGAGAAAGGAAAAAGCCACATATTTTCCTCAGGCTTGCAGCTCAGCAGAAATTGTAAGCTAGGCAAAGCAAAAACTTATGAAAAGATGTTCCAGGTTTGTTATGAATGCCAACAATTAATATTGCTTTTTATCTGCCTTTGATAATATTCTCTACAATGAGATTGTAGTTTATTTATAATTATTAACAGAAATAATTAGCTCTGTGACTTAATTCAAAAGTTTTCAGTATCAGAATCTCTAGATAAGGTACAGTTTTAAACTCGTTGGTAATTTGAAATCTACGATACCCTGGAAATTTGGTATCTTTTGAATTAGAAGTTGATGTCCTGACCCATTTCATGTCTCCATCTGTGTAAACTTTTTAAAACCAGTTATCAATTTCCTTATAGCTGTCATTAAAGCCAAGGACTCATTGGACACCATCAATGAAATACACATTTGGGTGATGGATCACACCCAACAGTGTGAGATAGATCTCCATTTACCAGTTTATATGCATAACTGCCAAATACAATCTAAAAACTTTTACCTTGGAAACACCAAATATTAGTCTTTAAATACATTTATTTCAGGGTTTCTTGCAACCTCCTCTTCACAAGTCTCTTGACTTACAGAAATTAGATGAACGTCTGTCCCAAATCAAATGGCTAGCCATGTGCTTTTGTTCCTGACAATAAAGCTAGTTTAGCCTCACAGAAATTTGTCACAATGAAGCCCATATATGCCATATTTATTTTCGGTTAGGATCAGACCATAACTGCATTCTGAAATACACAGTAGGAACTCATTACACCTTTTTACCTGTTTCTTTCTCTGTTCCCTAAGCTAGAGCTTTGTCAATTTAATTCCATTCCTTGGATCTGCTGCTGCCTCAGTCATCACATACTGCCCCTGATCCCCAATCAACTGAATCTGTTACACCATCCACCTCTAGACTACAAGATTGTGCCAAAGCATTTCAGTACTTTAGGAATGCGAAAACAGCTCCCAGAGGTAACAAATCCCTTAGTCTAAATTACTAAGTAACTACAGTCATTAAGTGTAGCATTGGTCTAAAACACCTAATACCATGAACTGCAAAAGCTCAGAAAGCCCCAGCCTGGGCCTCCAGTCTTGCACTGGACTATCGAGTTTTCATAAATGCATGATTATTGTACCAATGTAATTCAGTAACCACTAACTAGAAACTATTCTGCATGTCTGCTATTTATGTTAGGTTAAAACAAAATATGAAAATTTTAAACTATATTAAATTTGTTAAATAAACTGGGTGCTCAGCAGGTCACTATTCAGCTTTATTATATGTCATCTGCTTGGACAGTGCCTGCTCAAACTGCTCTCAAAAAATTGGTAATCATGGTAATGATGAAATAAATTAATATGATGTAAAACTTTTGTGACTCAGTACTTAGAAGGTATAAGCCATAATTGTTTATAACATGCATTACAAGACTCAACCTTTAGTAAACAGCTGGTTATAAGGATGAGTTTTAAAATAAAACTGGTTTTAAAATGAAAACTAAAATACTACTTTGATCTTATTAATCAAAACTTCATGTAAAAATGAAACATGGACATCAAAAGGAAGCAGAAGTGTTCAAAAATTATTTTAACAAGAATTCTGAAAAAAAGAAATTAAGGCATTCAAAGGGAAAATTAAATGAGTCTGCCAAGATAATAGTATGTTTAGTGGCATGCTCTGATACGGAATGACATCTGACAGTCTCAGCAGTGATTCATATTGAATCTTTCCAGGGGCTTCCAAAAACCTTTCAATATTACATGAAAGGCATTCAGGTACCATGTTGACAGGAAGTAAAATAAAACTCTGTTATAGTGCTTATCTTCAAATCTCTTTTATTTGATTTTCACAAGGATGACTCATTCTATTGAGTAGAATACAGGTGACAGGCAGATTCCTGACATGATTTGCATGTTACAGTTCCCCTGGTCCTTTCTGGCTTGACAGCACTGGTTGCAGCCATGTCAGGACCAATGGCTGCATCCATTTGCAGACTTCAGTTCTCCTGTCACCCTCCAGATCCCATTTCTGTGCTTCCTCTGAAAGTGGAGAGCAATGTATTTGAACTTAACCATGATACCTTGATGAGGAGACTCCCTTAATGATAACGCTCCTTTGGCTTTTTACCCCAAGCCCCTTTATACTAAGTCATCTTTAAGTCTTCAGATGACAACGCAGAGAATAAGAGACTGGACCTTGTTTGCTTTGGCCTACAATGAAGAAACAATACCACCCCATCAAATTGTATGCATATCTGCATACAGATTTGGTATCTGATATGATGTATCATATCTGATACAGCTTCGTATCATTAGCCTCATTGCAGCTTTCCTACTTATGCTGAAATATTAAGACTACTCCTGGAATATTTACAGATATCTGAATTTGGACAAGTATTTTTCACTGAGTTCTCCAAATTGACCCAAAATAGTCAAATACTGAGGAATTCCTCTCTACACTATTGCAAATAGCAAGAAACAAATCTTCACTAAAGCACTATAGCACTTAAATTACTAATAAAATATTTTTGAATATTCAATATCAATTTTATAATGGCATGTTTTATTTTGTTTTTAACTAGGAAGTAGAGACTGTGCCTAATTTGCTAAACAGTTTGATGGCTTAACATGTACATGCACACAAACAAATTTAAGAAATTGCTTTCTTATCTACCTGCTTGTAAGGCATTAAGCCAATTATTTTCCAGAAGTATACTGAAACCACTGATGTCCTGTTTAAGAATTATGCACTGAAATCCATACATGTCTTCATTACACTTACACAAAGAAGCCTTTTATTCAATGCTTACTTAATTCCACAGCAAAAAATGCCATATTAGGCAGTTTTGTTATGAGGTACACAGATATACACACACATATATTAGCAACATTACTAATAGAAATTCAAGAAATATATTTTTCTATGTCCCTCTATGCAGATCTTGTTAATTTGTTTAAAATAAACCACATTTTCATCTGTTAGCATTATATTTAACTAGAAAATATTTTTCTAGAAAAAATGAGGAATATGAAAATGAATCAGAATAAACAAATTAAGGCTTACAGTAAATCATAAGCAACTATCATCATCTAAAGGAAAGTAATTTTAAGCATAAAGAGCAAATGCTGCTTTGTAGGTAAGGTTAATAAGTTATTGTATAACCTCTCTTCAGAAGAAAACACATTTGTACTTAAAACTCAGTAAAATCTTAAACTACCAACAAATACATATTTCTAGTCATATAATATGAAGTTTAATAAAAATGCTATTTTTCAGGAAGTATAAATTGATGCTACACAGATGACAAAGGATCTACCAGAAATAAACTTTGTGCTTGCCACAACTTCAATTACATTGTTATACAATAAATACGGTACATATTTTCCAGCTGTAAGAAAGATTCTACTAAACACACAGAAACAGAATAGTCAGAAGAAATATAAAGACAATGAAGAAACATGATATTCAAGTCCTACTGAGAAAAGAACAAACTACCATGGGAACTAAAATATCTAAATATAATCCTGAGTAAAAATGAGGATGACATTACTTCGTCTTGAATAATCTAAGTCCTTCCAACAAGAAGGAAATATGGGATAGAACTTGAAAGTATATTTTCTTGTTCTTTACAAACAAACACTCGTAGGATAATACAAATTAGTCAATTTTAAGAGTTTTATAATTTATTTGTGTGTGTGTGCACACACAACATACACTTGCATTGCTGTCACTGGAGTTGAAAAAGAACTCTTCGTTATCGGAAAGAGTTGCACGCTATCCCTGTAGATGGGACACACCAAAATTACTTTGCTAATAAAAAAAATAAACCTACAACACAAAAAAAACCCAGCACACCACCAGAGGGAAAAAAAACCAAAACACACACACCACAAACTACCAAAAAACCTAAACACAGAAGACATCTAAGGGTTTATCAACAGCCTACTGTAAGAGGTAAACTTGAAAATAATGATTGATAACTTAATCTGTTCATTCAGGGAAGTATCAGAATCTGCATTTCACAGAATCAGAGAAATAAAAGTTCCAGTTGGCAGGAAGCTCTGAAGACTGTCTAGTTCTACCCATGCTTCAAAGCAGGGTCAACCACAGCACGTTGCTCAGGGTCATGTTCAGTTGGGTTTTTAATTTTGAAATTCACTATGACAACTTTCATGATAGAAACTTTATGTTTAGTCTTTACCATTTATTCTGCAGCAAAACATGCCAGATTAATTGGCTGCCTTGTATTTTAAAGTAGCATCAGTTTAAGAATTTAAACTGATTTACAGGTATACTCACTCTGGGGATATGTAATATCTGAGTTTCACAGACACAAAGCCTGTTTGGGGCTTCCCTTGAAAAAGCTCTGAATGAGATTAGAGTCAGGCTTTGAAGTGTAACATTGCCTTCAGGTATGAAAACGAAGTGTGTGTTCCATTAGATATGACAATGCTACAGTACTGATCCATCACTTCTGTTTCATGAAAGATTTAATAGCTGCTTTTGTGCAAAATATTTACTTCCATTAACTTCTTTAAGTTACACTCAGAACATTACTATTTCCTTCAAGCTAGAAAGCTTGAATATTCAAAAAAGTGGGGTGCTTACTAAGAAACAAACACTGAAACAAGGGATTACATTTCAGTACACATGACGAAGTATCAACTGCCTTCACCAGAAGTCATTTTTTTCCTGCAGTTCTGTGCCTTATTCAGTACCTGTTCTGTACTCTGAAACACAACTGACACACAAGTATAATGACTCACAGTCCTTCAAAAGACAGGCATGGTTCATCTCCAGTTCACAGACAACACCTTTCACTTAACAGCTAAAAGTTGCAAGCATGCAGATACAGCCTGTAGCATACTGCATATCAACAAAAGGATCAGGTTCAGGTATCAGGTCAAAAATTTAAGTATTTCATAACTTCTGAACTTGACTTTCTAACTTTCATATTCTAAGGATCAGTCAGATATCTGTTAATAAGACTGGGAGTATTAATAAATTATTTATTTATTCAGGGATTAGTAGACAAGTTACATACTTGTCCTATGTAACTCAGGAAGTTAGAATAAGTAAATACTTATTTTCTTCTGGCCTGGTCTTAAAATTATCAATCAAGAAGACTGCTCCTCATTCCTTGAACATTCTCTATAGTCTACTTGTCATATTTCAGGAACAGTACATAAAAAATTAGAGACTGTCAAGTTGAAAAGAAAAAGGTTACATTATTAGAAATAACTGAATAAGCAGAATTTGGACAGATGTCCCAAAGTAAAACAAGTACGGCCCAAATGCATTAAACTGAAAAAGAACAAAACAAATCAAAAGGAATAAAACTACTTAAAAATGCATCTTTATTATTTTAAAATATAGTTTTATATACAATCTAAAAACCCCCCAAGAAATCCCCAAAACAAAACCAATGAAAAGCTGCAGAACTGCTAAAGCCACAAACAGCAAACAAAGTCAGGATATATTTGGTACCACTGAAATGACTGCCAAACAAAACAGACATACACTCCATGTGCTCAGCTCCTCCCTGCCAGTCAACTTCTCTTTTGTGAATCCAGCTTACTATCATATATGAAAGTTTCAAGCATTTTAGGGCATGGGTCAAATTTCCTCTGAATCTGGCTGTATCATTCCTACAAGGCCAAAACGTGCATGCTTTGACTGACAAAGCCAATTTCTCATTCAGTTATTGCATCTATTTCAAACAAGTGTACCAGGAAGAAATTAATTCTTTAGGTAACTTCTATAATTTATGTCAACTACCAGTCCTTACATGCCTCTGCAATGAGCTTCAATGCTCATCATTCAGACCCAGTTTTTGATAGTGTACTCAGATTTAGCTCTGCCATGATGAACTACCTGCCAAACATAGTGTTACCTGGAAGACTCTTTCTCAAAGATATTTCTGTTTTTCTCTTTCTTGGATATCTTTTACAATCAATAAAAGCAACAGTATTTAAATGACCACATTTCAAAGGCACCTCTGCTTGCTTTTCGAAAATGCAATATCTATGCCTCTGGTCACACCTTCCTCGAAAAAAAAAAAAAATCATCATCAAAAACTAAGAAAAATAAATACAGCAAATAAAAAGTTTAAAAACTTGCTTAGTGAAAGAAAAAAAGTCACATATCAAACCCTACTCATGCTGTATTATGAAAGTCCATACAGATACTGAGATCTCAATGATAAGGACAAAGCAATGTGAAAGCTCAGAAAGAGTCCTCCTTACCCATCAGTCACCGGCTGGTGGGTTTTTCAGCAGTTCCCAAAGAAAAGCGAGTTCGATGTTGCAGCAGTGATTTTCCATACTTAAGATTCCACTCCTTTTCAATTACGAAAATCTACAGCAACAGTTCTATTCATAGGAAGTATAGTGATAAATATGGGAGACTGGAACTTCTCAGAACAGGGCTAATAAATCCCAGTTCATTAATGGGATGGCTGTGCTTACTGATTTGCAGATTTTTTTCTTTTTTCAAATTGAACAAAAATAGGAAAACCAGAATGAGAGGAACTGAAGACAATAAAAGCTAAATGAAGAGCTGTTTTCTAGTCTTCATGTCTTGTACTGTTACTGTTAC
This sequence comes from Antrostomus carolinensis, assembly GCF_000700745.2. Lineage (NCBI taxonomy): Eukaryota > Metazoa > Chordata > Aves > Caprimulgiformes > Caprimulgidae > Antrostomus > Antrostomus carolinensis. The sequence goes on along the minus strand of NW_010297674.1, from coordinate 6,956 downwards.
AGAGCTCTTCAATACCATATATGCAAGTCATACACTTTAACTATTTTTTAAAGCTTCTTACTTGATTATGAGAACAATACTGAAGGAGAACTGAAATACAGAAATTTGCATGCAATCTTATCAGAATCTAAATGATACATATATATCTAATGTTTGATATATGGACTGAACATCTTGGCTCCAAACCACCTTATACTTGCATAATCTAAGGAAAAATTGATCTTGTTTCTTCTCTCAACCCTGCTACATTTGTAGAAAATATTTCAAAGACATACATAAAGTTACTTTCAAATACTATTCTGCAGAAGGATCAGGTCCAATCATGTTTTATTAGAAATTGATATGGTTGCTAAGTGAATTCTTCTATTGGGTTTGGTAATGGGAGGGCTACAGGGGTGGTTTCTGTGAGAAGCCGCGAGAAGCCTCCCCTATGTCAAATATAGCAAAAGGCAGCCAGATCCAAGATGGACCTCCCACTGACCAAGGCCAAGCTCATCAGCAACGGTGGTAGCACATCTGTGATAGTTAAGAAAGGAAAGACGAAAAAAAAAAATGGGGCATTTTGCAGCTGGAGAGAGGAGTAAGAAGATGTGAGAGAAACAACTCTGTAGACAACAAAGTCGGTGAAGAAGGAGGGGGAGGAGGTGCTCCAGGCACCAGAGCACAGATTCCCCTGCAGCCTGTGATGAAGACCATGGTGATGCAGACTGTCCCCCTGAAGCCCATAGTGGAGCAGATGTCCACCTGCAGTCCATGGAGGACCCCACGCTGGAGCAGGTGGCTGCCTGAAGGAGGCTCTCACTCTGAGAAGCCCATACTGGAGCAGGTTTGTTAGCAGGACCTGTGACCACACAGAATGGACACATGCTGGCGCAGTTCATGAAGATCTGCAGCCTGTGGGAAGGACTCATGTTGGAGAAATTCATGGAGGGCTGTCACAGAATCACAGAATGGTAGTCCAACCCCTGACCCGACCCCGCTACCGCACCTAAAGTAGATCACACAGAAACATGTCCAGGAAGGTTCTGAATGTCTCCAGAGACAGAGACTCCACAATCTCTCCGGGAAGCCTGTTCCAGTGCTCTGTTACCCTCACAGTAAAGAAGTATTTCCTTATGTTTATGTTGAACCTTCTGTCTGTCTCCCATGGGACAGACCCCATGCTGGAGCAGAGGAAGAGTGTGAGGAGTCTTCCCCCTGAGGAAGACGGAGCAGCAGAAACAATGTGTGAATAACTGACCACATTCCCCGTCCCCCTGTGCCAGTGGGGGAGGAGGTAGAGAAATCAGGAGTGAAGTTGAGCCCAGGAAGAAGGGAGGAGCAGGAGGAAGGTGTTTTTGAGATTTGGGTTTATTTCTCATTACCATACTTTGATTTGATTGGCAATAAATTAATTTTCTCTAATTCAAGTCTGTTTTGCCTGTGATGGTAACTGGCAAGTGATCTCCCTGTCCTTATCTCAACTCACGAGCCATTTGTTGTATTTTCTCTCCCTTGTCCAGCTGAGAAGGGGATTGATAGAGCAGCTTTGATGGGCACCTGCCATCCAGGCAAGGTCAACCCACCACACTTCTGAAAAACTCCAGATTCAATTCAAATGCGGAAGAATTACAAAACAGACTGTTAATAGCCAGCATCACAAAAAGCAATAGGCAACCTTGCACATGTGTGGGTTTGTCTACCAATGAAGGAATTAGTTTTCTTTTCCTCTACAAGACCTTAAACTTTAGATCCCCACAGTATTTACAAGATCAAATAGACCCACATGGTTTATTTATAGAACGATCCACTGAAAAGACCCTAGAGAAGAGACACTAAAAGCTGAATGAGTGTAACTACAAGTCTGATGGCATTAATCTGCAAAAGACAATTATAAAGTAGATGCAGACTCCTCTTCCCACAATAATGCCTTCATTAAGCAGCAGTCTATAATTCACTAACTGCACATTACTAAAACAATAATAATAAACAACCTTGAAAGTAAGGCAGTTTATTAAACAATCAAGCAAAATTACCTTCAAAAAATGCTGTATCACAGTTGTATATACAACATGTTCATAATGACAGAAGAATAAATTGGTTAGGATTATCTCAAAATACCAGGTTTTTAAAAGAACTTTACCACAGAGAGAAAACATGCATCATAAGCCATTAAGGTTTAAGTTATCAACACCATATCTGAGACAGTTTTTACTTTTATAGACTAAAGTAGTCATAAGGAATACAATTATTGAAAAGTCATTTTTTCTTTCCAGTGTTCCATCCTTGAACTGTCACTTACATATCTCACACAGAGGTAGCAAGAACTTCTACTTGGAACAGAAAAGCCAGAGAAAGGAAAGCCACCTATGCCAGTTTTTCTGATGCATCTGGAAATCCCACTGTTGACGTGTGAACAGAACATTTTTGTGGAATTCACTCATCTCAATAATTCAGTTGACATATTATGAATCACTTATTTTAGAGTTGTTCACTGTACTCTGTTCATGAAACAGAAGTAATACACTAAGAAATACATCAAGTTCCCATTTTTGCAGTTACTGTCCAAAATACTTTTCCTCTCTAGGAGCCATTCAAAGTAGATATTCCTACATCTGTTCAAGAAGAACATGTACAGGTAGGCCAAGTCTGTTTGAGGGAAAAGAATGAAGAGGGAAAATAAATGTGTATTATTAATACAGATAGGACTTCAAACAGAACAGAAGTTGGCAGTCATGCCATGAAAACAATTTCTAAGTGAATTCTAAAACATGTTTCAATATTCATTCAGGAAAGAATTTTGTGTAATGCCACACATATAACTCCTTCAGTCATTCATGCCAAAACCACAATTTCAGTTTTAAAAAATGAAATAGTAATACAATAGTGCTGAATCTTTTTTCCTTAAAATTGCCAAATTTGTATTGACGGCATTATAAAGTTATATCCCACATTACTATTATAAAGTTATGAAATTTAATGCAGACTGTTGTTCCCATTGTAACATAGTCAATTCTTTCCTATAAAGCAGAGCTCCACACTACAGAACAGCTCTGGGGGATTTCATGGCAATTTAGCAGAAATTCTAAAATAATGCTGCCTAATATTCCTACTAAAATAAGATGTCCAAAGTTTAAAAATATAAGTCTCTATTCTGAATATAGAGTATCTGCATGTTCTCTTCTACTTCGAAAAAAGGAAGAAAATATATATTGTTTTAAACACAGTATGCCTCATCTTTACATCGATTTGCCAAAATAACAGAAACTCTTCTCATGCTTACTGCGTTTTAATTCAAAAGGAAGAGAGAAGCCAAACTTTAACAAACAGCAGCCATTATGGCTTACTGCATTATCAATAACTTGGAAGGATTTCCCTCCATTTCCTACTTGGAAGCATTTACTAGTTGGTTTGTTTTTACTTGTGGGTGGATTTTTGTTGATTGTTGTTGGTGGTTGGCTGCGTGGGTTTTTTTTGTTGTGGGGTTTTTTGTTTATTTTAATCAGACTGGATCAGTCTATGAATATAAATCAGTTAATTCAGGATTATCTTCAGATGAACCTCCCTCAAATCCAATTGAATTTTGTTCTGAGTTAACAAATTTGAGTTGAAAAAGCAAAAAAAGCATTGAATGTTACCAAACAAGACTTTAAACTGTTTGACCCACCACACAGAGACAAGTATTTTACAAAAGTCTTTGGCAAGTAAAAGGTAGGGAA
>NW_010297674.1:0-3232 GCF_000700745.2 Antrostomus carolinensis | reverse complement strand
TAGGGAAAGGTCATTACATTTAAATTGTTTCTGAAAAGCTCCCATTTCCAAGCAAAAAAAAATTCCCTTCATTCACCTCTCTAGCTTCCAATTCCACCCACTGAAAACTGGAGCCACCAATAAAAGGAGTCTTTCTGCTTATAGGCTGTTCTTTCCCTTAAGAACAGTCATAGTCACGCTTTCTCACTCACACGTTGTTTAACACATACACTTGCTCTAGAGCTGTTGAGTGGAATAAATGTAGGTGAATAATGAATATTTTTAACAGAGTAACTAAACTCTGAATAACACCACTGGATGTTTTGATTTCGATCTTATAAACTGCAACACAATTTCTATAAAAATCTGACATTAACACCACTTTTTCTGTGCTTGCTGACTTTAGGGGCAGTCTCCTCTTCTACAGACCTTTGAGAGATTTTTCATTCCTTCAGGAAGGAACAATCTGTCTTCCTTCCCCATCTTGCAAAGAGAGCTGAAAATCACATGAGGGTTAATAAATCCAAAGTTTTTGCAAATCAAAGTTACACAGTGTAGAGCCATGTTGGGTTGGGGGAGGGGGGGGAAGCATGGGTTAACCATGGCCAAGAAGCCTGAATTCAAACAGAAACAAAACAAATCATAGCTTGGTCTTGATAAACACTGGGAAGAAAGTGCACTCACCTAAATTCTAAAATCACTGTCTAAACTAACACCAAATTAAGTCATTGTAATGTTTCATTCCAACAAGAAAGGCATTTCATCACATATATTATTTGATCTGACAACCATACAATTATGTCAAATAGGAAAGATTATTTAAAGGAAAGCCAAATTAAAATATATCCATCAGTACACAATTATAGAAGATAATCTCATTTTAAGCTACTAAATTTAGTGACTATAATCAATTCCCTTCTTGTTAAACAGTTAAAAGGGTATTTCAGAGTAGATTTTTTATCCTTAATATATTTTAATTTTGTACGTAATTCTTGAAATATATTGTCTCTATTTCTACTGACCTATAAATATATAAAAATTGAGATGTGTCATCTTTCATAAGTAAACTGAGAGCCAATTCAGTATATGCTTCAGACAAAACCTTCCTAAAAATTTGCCTATTAAACTGGTTTAATCTAAAGGGAATGCAAGAATTCTATTCAAATGTAAAAGGAAACTCCTGGAGCTATTTTGAACTACAGAACACGAAAACTTTATCTTGTTTCAAACATAAGGAAACTTCCCTTTGAATGCTAGCGTTTGCAGTATCAAGGAAAGGGATTTCAGAATAGTTTATTCTAATCTTACACTACTAAAAACTTCCTATTGCATACAGAACAGTCTCTTTGAGATAGTTTCATACTGATTAATGCTCTTTCAGATAGTGAGGAGAAGCAAAAGACTCACAGAGTATCTTCTGCTTACAGATGCCATCAAAACCCATGCAGCACTAAGATGTATAACCACTTTCTTCATGTTTTATATAATTCCTACTGAACAGCTACTTGCTGTTTCAGAGTTGGTCTTTCAGGCTAATGCTGCCATACAGTGAGCCAAGATAATATGACCTCTCCAGTGGAAAAGTATTTACATTTTCTTGAAAAAGTATTTACAATTACTGTAGAGAAAAAGTAAATTATATTGACATGAACAATTGTAGCTGATTTTCAAGAACATGTAGAAGAGGGGAGTATGTACATTTAGTTTGCCCTCTGGTGGCCAATTCCAACCTTGGCTAAAGGAGTGAAAAAGAATGCACATTTGGATCAGTACAATTAAAAAGCAATGGGTATGTTACAATTACTTTTTCAATTCTTCATCTAATCTGTCATATATGTTTTAGCACACAACTGTAGCTGTTAACATGGCACTCCTACAGTTTCTGGCTACGTACCTTTGAGTGTCTACCAACCCATGGGTACAGATCCAGATTTTGCCCAGATTTAAGATATTTAAAAACTAAAAGAATTTCTTTAACTCTTTTTAAAGTTAATTTCTCTAACTTCTTTAATCTCCTAGAAAGACTAAAGGTGCAGAAGGAGGACAGACAATGTTGGAGGACAAAATTAACAAGCTGATTTATGCCACCAGACCAGCAAATCAAAGGATAAAAACAGAGAACTCCAGAGAAAATTTCTGGAGTTTCTCAAAAGCACTTGCAAAATTGTCTGTACAGATAGGTGACAACTACTACTCAAAAGCAGATTTTTGCCACTATACACCTTTAAGTGAAGAGATTTTGTTTCAGTAGAGTATTTGGGAACGTTTCTTGGCAGTTTGATGAAGAAACTCATAGCACGACAGAAAAAAACTGAAATAATCAGTAGCTACTGAATTGTCAAACGAGAAGACAAGCACTTTGCCATCTCTGTAAGGGATCAGATCTGACTGTGCTGCACAGAAACACCACATTAAAAATTTCACAATTTTCAGTTCTAGGGAGACACTTACTTGGATGAGCATTGAGAATACGCGGCTCTCTGTGATTCTGAACAGCAACACATCAAGTTGACCAGAATGTGACAGGACACCAAAGTGTCTTAAAAAAATAAAAAAAAAAAAATAAAAAAAAAATATTCTTTCCATTTTCTTCTCCCTCAGTTGTAACCGTCTGAAACAAGTATATGCATCAACAGCATACTTCTCATCAAATCCAAGACTACTGTCATCCGTTTTTGAAAGTAATTACCATGGTAGATTCTCAAAGGTGCTTTATTTTGCATAAAGATTTTCAAGTATAGGAAAATTAAAAAGGACTCAAGACTTCAAGAGTTTGCAAATAAAGCCTGAATTTTCAAACGACACTGACATTAACAGTTTATCCCAATGAAGATTCTAGGCAATCCTGCAGCCCTATTATTGCCACAAAAGTATTCTGATTGCAAACATCCAATAAGCTGCCAATTCTGCCTCACACAATAAACGCACAGAGGCAGCTGCCTAAGCTTTTGGAAACACCAAAAGCAAGATGAGAAAGTCTGTTACCCTCCAATTACTGCCTAGCAGCTAAAGCAACAATTCTAAATATTTGCTTGTTGTAGTCTTATAACATAGCTAAGGAAAGGGATTTTAAGTGCAATTAAGTGAAAAAAAAAAAAAAAAAAAAAAAAATCAAGATTTCCAGTGACTTATGCGTAAGACGACATATTATTTCAACTGAGCCAACTACTTACTTTGTAACAGCCTGCACTGATGTATTGGGTTTGCGTGGCTAGGTTTTGGTAGCAGGTGGGGGGACATAGGGGTGGCTTCT
>NW_010297673.1:0-29568 GCF_000700745.2 Antrostomus carolinensis | reverse complement strand
GCTAAAGTCCAGGTAGACAACATCCACAGCAGCTGCAACCCTTATAGGATTACACTGGACTTGCTTGGATCCCCCCATGTGAGCTTGATAAGCCTCATCTCTGCTCCTGGAACTGTGACGTTGCAGTAGCCAAGGCTGCTGGGAGAGGCTGGTGGGCACTGTGGTGCGAGGTGCTGCCAGCAGTCCTTTTTCTGCCCAACAAGTAAGCTCTACTGCCCAAAGTTGGAAACTTACTGAGCCTCAGTGTATTTGATCTCAAATATCTGAGACATCAAGTGCAACATCAGATGCTGTTTTCTGCACAGCTGCTGCTTGAAATAGAAGTATATTTTACATTTGAGACGATGTCGTGTTGTAAGAGGTGTTTGAGCTTCTAATACACAGACAGAGAAGTGAATGAGACCTGTTGGGAAAAGCAAAATGAGCTTCCTACATACCCCAGTTCTAGTATGAAAGGGTGGCTTTGGGTACCTGAGTTCTGAGGAAAGATTAATCTCTGATGAAATTATGGCTATTTACAGCCAGCTACCTAGGAAATAGAGTGACACCAGGGGCAAAATAAAGCTTAATTTTTTTTTCTCCTCCTGAAGCCTCCCGGCTCCTACTCTGTTGCTTTTTTGAGGTCTTGCTTGGCGTGTTCTATTTATGTTCTGGTCTGGAGCTTTCATGAGAAAACCAAATCTGACATTTCTCAACAAAAGTACAAACAGCTGGGGATGTGTTATATTTGTCTGTTGTTTGTAATGGCACCTCTCATTCTAAGCAATGTAAAATAAATGATGTGTCCTAGAAGAACCATGCAGCTGGTGAAAGGACTGGCTTTTAGGCATGCTGCGTTTCGGAGGGAAATATGGGAGAGAAATAAAAATACCCCTAACTGCCTAGCTGAAACCCACCTTTTAAATGGCATTTGCTGGTTCCTAGTCCCGTTGTTTCTGGGCTATTGCCATCAGTAAGAGTTTTGCAGAGCTGAGCCTTAAGCTTCTGTGGGAGGGAAGGGTTGAGAGAAGACTAAGACTCTTGCAGTTGATCAGTCTCCCCCCTAACTGGGTAAAGAAAAACATTCATGAGGCACTCAGTCCTAAGTATGATCTAAGGTGGAACGTTATGGGTGCAGAGTGCTCCAGAAGAGGAGAGGAGGACTGGGAAGAAAAGATGTCGAGTGCTGACAGGCCACTGGGAGTTTCAGAAGACACAAGATAAACAATGATCCTAAAAGCCATGAGACAAAGACAAATCAAGACATAAGAGTTGGAAAAGCAATCTTTGTTCTCCAATTTCTGTTTGATTCTGTATCAGCTACAGTGCACTCTCATCTCTGTCTCCCAATGACTCGTAGCTGTCAACTGAATAAACAGAATCTGAGTTTTCTGCTTAAAGGCTTATTTTTTCACTTTCTTGACAGGCCATGTGGACCCAGGAGAGGATGACCTGCAGACAGCCTTCCGGGAAACGCAGGAAGAGGCTGGTCTCCAGGCCAGTCAGCTCACCCTCATAGAGGGATACAAGAAAGAACTGCACTATCCTGTCCGTGGCAAACCTAAGACTGTAATTTACTGGCTGGCAGAAATGAAGGACTGTAACACAGAAATCAAGCTCTCAGATGAGCACCAAGCTTTCCAGTGGTTGAAGCTGGAGGATGCTTGCAAATTTGCAGAATATGAAGACATGCAAGCTACTCTGAAAGAAGTGCATCAGTTTCTCTGCTCCAAAGAATAAATATTTTTGTGAAGGATAAGGGGGGTTTTTGAAGAAACACAACCTACTTTTTTATTATTTGGGGCGGGGGGGTTTAACAAGAGAGGAGCTACATGGCTACAGAAATGTTTGCTTTTAAAGATCTTGTGGTTTAACCCTAGCCAGCAACCAAGCACCACACAGCCGCTTGCTCAATCCACCCACCGTGAGATGAGGGAGAGAATCAGAAGGGTGAAAGTGAGAAAACTCATGGGTTGAGATAAAGACAGTTTAACAAGTAAAGCAAAAGCTGCACATGCAAGCAAAGCAAAACAAAACAAGGAATTAATTCACTACTTCCCGTCGGCAGGCAGGTGTTCAGCCATCTGCAGTAGAGCAGGGCTCCATCACGTGTAATGGGTACTTGGGAAGACAAACGCCATCACTCTGAACATCCCCCCTTTCTTTATCCCAGCTTTATATGCTGAGCCTGATGCCATCACAGAATGGTGGGGGTTGGAAAGGACCTGTGGAGATCATCTAGTCCAACCCCCCTGCCAAAGCAGGTTCACCTAGAGCAGGTTGCACAGGATGTCATGTGGTATGGAATATCCCTTTGGTCAGTTGGGGTCAGCTCTCTCCACTGTGTCCCCTCCCAACCTCTTGTGCACCCCTAGCCTCCTCACTGGTGGGGGGATGTGAGAAGCAGGAAAGGACTTGGCTGTGTAAGCACAGCTCAGTGATAACAAACACATCTCTGTGTTATCAACACTGTTTTCATCAGAAATACAAAACAGCCCCATGCCAGCTCTTATGGAAAAAATTGACTCTGTCCCAGTCAAAACCAGCCCAAAAGAGCTGGTGCTTTTGTCTCCCCTAGCTAACACAAAAAAGTGTGGTCTGATTGAGCCATGAGCCAGAGCTGTGTGAACTGAAACCCAGAGCTGACAAAGACTTCCTCTGTCTCCTTTTCCCCTGCCCTCCCCCCCCCTTTTTTTTTCCTTGAAGTGCTGAACAACCACAGGTCTTTTTGAAAAATCAAACACCTGATATTTCTTGACTTGCTGATGTAGAACTACAGAGGTGGGAAAATGAGCATATGGAGATTTTTCGTAACAAAATGTTTACTGCAGAAGTTGCACCTTGCATTTCAAGTGGAGAAGCAGTAGTTGTGTTCCCAACTTCCTCACTGATACGCTGTGATAACTTGTCAGATCATTTCAGGTCTTGTTTGTTTGTATCATGAATTTATGTACATCACTAATGTACTGTTATGAAAACATTTTCCATCCAAGGAGTCTTAGTAAAGAGTTGACGTACAGTATTTAAATGGCAAACTTGAAGTTCTTTTCTCTCTTTTCTTTTCGTTTTTGCTCTTTGAACAGACACCTCAGCCCTGCCTTATTCAGGGGATTGGGAAAGGGAAATCTCTCTGCCTAATAGAGCATTTTCTGCACAATGTATCTCAGCTAATGTGCAATCTTGTGTCTGTTTGATTGCGTCTGTGTTTCTGCGGCTGCAGCCTGGCCCTGTGCACTGCCAGTGCTGTGCTGTGGTTACTCATGCTGGGTGGTTGCAGAAGCCTGTGGTGGTATCTCCTGCATCAGCTTTCCTGTGGACCTGTCTTTTGTCATTGACCTTGGTGGGAGCTGAGGTTGTTAGCACTCTGTATGGTTATGTGTGTTCAGTTCATAATAACGGTTCATAATCTCTTGGATGTTTTGGTACATAAATACCAAAAAAGCATGGTGCTTTTTTGCACACTAAATTTTTAGGTGAGGAATGAGGTTTCCTGAATCCCAGGGAACTTTGGGGAGAACAACTGTCCCTTCTTCCCTACGGCTCCTCTAGCCTTTGCTGCTTAGGCACTTGGACGTCACAAAGCAAGGAACTGTATGAGGAAGTTGGTTTTATCATAGAATCATAGAATGGTTTGGGTTGGAAGGGACTAAAGCTCATTCAGTTCCAACCCCCCTGCCATCAGCAGGGACACCTTCCACTAGACCAGGTTGCTCAAAGCCTCATCCAACCTGGCCTTGAACACTTCCAGGGAGGAGCATCCACAGCTTCCTTGGGCAACCTGTTCCAGTGTCTCACCACCCTCACAGTGAAGAACTTCTTCCTAATATCTAATCTAAACCTCCCCTCTTTCAGTTTAAACCCATTTCCCCTTGTTTTGTCATTAAGTGCCCTTATGAAAAACCCTTCCCCAGCTTTCTTGTAGGCCTCGTGTGTATATATGCACATAAAGAATTTCAGTGCTCCTCCACTTTACGGTCAGTTTTTATTTTGATTGTGAACACTGTTTACAATCATTGCAATCAGGTGATAGCAGATAGTGAACAGCACATAGAGAGGCGGGGGGAAATAGTTAAAAGCCTGTGCTGCTTCACAGTCTTGTTTTTTTGTTATTGTTTGAGCTACCATTTAATCAGTGCTATGTAAACAATGATGTTATTGCCTTCATGTTTATGAGCAAGATTAACATATTAAGTATGAATTATAGAGAGTCACTAACAAGTCATCTGTTCTGCCCATTCAGCAGTAATGAACAGAAGCGTTTGCTGCTTTGGAAAGCACAACATTAGCTGAACTCCAAGTAAGTATTTGCATTTTAATGGCTCTGCATACATCGTGTTCCCAAAGTGTGTCAAGGTTTTGGAGGGTAACAAGTGCTGTGCGCTGTAAGGCAGCGTGGTCCTTGGACAAAATTTCAAAGGCAGGCATCTAAATTGTGGTAGGAAAAGCTACAAAGGGTGTAACTGTGACAATCGGTGAAGCAGTCCATGTGCATTTTGAACAAATTATGTACAGAAAATATCCCCACAAAGTTTGTGTGTAAAATAATGCTTACACATTTGGAAACTTGACCCAAAACTCTTTGGATTTGTTTTAAAGTGGTAACATTGGAAAGTCAGAATTTGAGTGTGACTGTGTTGTTTGTGTTCGCTGCTCACTGGTGAAGAAAGGGTTCTTCCTCTGCCCATATCTAGTAGTAAAACATTTTCCCAAGGAGTGTGTGGGAAACCCTCCAGTAAATAATTATGGAATAATCTGTCTGGGGAAGACATTTATTTCTAACCTCTAAGATTTGTATGCCCTGAACCAGTAAGGTTTGTGTTTTATTTATTGAGACCAGCTAAGTTTTTTGTCATAATATCTCATGGCAGTTAATTTTTTAGCAGGCTGTGGGTCTATGTTTAAAAAGAAAAATAAATATATATATATATCAGGGCCCTTAAATTCCCTAGAGACCTTACTTCTGCCTGAGGTTAAATAAAATCAGACTCTAGAGAAGTCCAAGCCCTTCTGAAATGGCACAAGTTAGTTTAGGTAAAGTCAAAAGTGTTGTTTAAGCCTGAGTAAGAGACGAGTTAGGATATGGTTTCCCTCGCACTGCTGAAAAATAGACTGATGCAGCTTATAGCTGTAATTTCTTGGAGTTAGTGTTTCTTTCTCCAAATAATTCCTGATTTGTATCCATGGTTATGGTTTACATCATCACCAGATCAGACAGAAGGAAAGCATAAGTTCATTAATATTAGGAAAACACTAAGACTCTGCAAGTTTCACTAAGAAAAGATCAGTATTGAGTGTGATGGCTCGCAGGCAATTATGCACATATCAGAAGTGGCTGAAAACTGTGCCTTACTCCTTTGTAGAAAAAAAACCTCTATTACTACTTCAGATGGGAGCAGTGTATCTGTTCATTGACTATTCCAAATGACTATAGGAAATCAGAAACTGAAGCTGGTATAAAATGGCTGGATAATGTAATATCCCTGACAAGCATCATCACCGATGTTACTTGTCATTCTACATAAAGAGGATGTGTGTTATAATAAGGTCTAATAACATCCTAAATATGGAAACATTTTGAGAGAGACATACTCTTTCAGCAGGAATCCTGCAGCGATGCAAAGAGGAGGATGAAATGCTACCTTTTAAGTTAGAAAACCAACTTTCTGTTACTTAATTGATGATAACTTAGTGGGGGGAGTATTTTGGCAGATAACTGGAGGAGGATCTTTAATCTTTTGAGTCCTGAAGGCAGTGCATTATTAGTTATGTTCTCACATTGACACAGTAACAGGCAGCCTTCTGTCTCTGTTGGCAGCTAGTTGTATCTTAAAAAGGGTTTAAGGATCATCAGGACTTCTGTTTTTCATCTTACACCTTGTCTCTAGGGACTTACTTTCTCATATGCTCAGTAACTAGAGTTTCAGGGCAATGGGCAGTTTGCAGCTGGTGAGAGTCTTGGCTTCATTTAGCTAAATCTGGGAGTTTTTATGGGTTAAATCAGCTCTGGAAGAGCTAAGCAGCATGTGTCAATACAAACCAATCAATCTGCTCTGCTTGCTTCAACCTTGTGCTGTGCAAGGAGATAGTTCTCAAGTGTTGAAAAAACCCAATTCCCTGTCAAAACAGCAAGGCTAGGGAAGAGATTGGTTATGGTGGCACTCTTCCTGGTGGGAAGAGTGACACAGAATGGAACAACAGCTCTGTTATTTCAGAGCTAGTCCATTTGGTAACTGACATTATCAAAAAGAGGAGTGACAGTCCCGTCTTTCCACTCAATGAGGATCTCTCCACGCCTCAAGGAAGGGGAGCGAGATGGTGGAAGGTACGGCTGGGGACCTCTTCGTAAGGGAGATGGTTCCCGTAAGTCAGCTCTGCTGCTGTTGGCTGGGGAGCTCTTCAGAGCAGAGAGGATTTTCTTCTTCCTAGGAGAAGAGAGGAGAGGGTAGGTAAGTACATCTGCCTGTCTTTTAGTTGCTTCGTCATGTCAACTGACTCAGCAGCCATAGTGCCCACGTTCCCTAAACCTTCAGGGATGGCACAAGGTCTGTAGGAGAGGAGGAGACAACATTAGTGGCTGCATTTGGATGGGACGGTGAGTGGGAGGGAAAAACGGGGTGTCAGGGAGGAGAAATCATCAAGGGTGACATCATAGGTGAGCAGAGCCATCTACTCAGAGTCAGACATTTCAGATGTGGGATGGGGAAGGATGCCAAAATCAATAATTCTGTAATTGTGGACAGGGAAGTGTCAAACAGAATGGACCTGAATGTCACTTACTTGTTGTAATGAACATTGAGTGTCAGTATTATTAATCCCAGTATGAATGCCAAGGGGCTGAGGACCAGCATGGCTGTCTTCCAGTTGGTGCCTGAAAGAATATACAAAACAATCGTGTGTTTGCTGTACCTGTCACTGTTCCTATGCAATAGCCATGATTGCCACAAAAAACACCTGTTATGACCCTGAAGACTAGCAGATAACAGGAAATGTGCTTTGTCCATAAGATCAACATCTTACAGCTGCTTTGCACTGCACAGCATCCCTCTATTGAAAATGGCCACAAAAAGGTTTTATTTATTGCTAGGAAGACAATAACTATTCATGTGTCTCTGCTCTGCAGGTCTCTGATATCAAATAAGAAGGGTTGGGGGAAGGCACCAGTGCTCGTCAGTATCTATTTCTCCTGGTGAGCTGGGACAAAGCATTTGCATGTTTTTACTCACTTTTGTACTCCAGGCCTGGATAAATTTAATCTTTAAAAGGAGTTTTTCTGACAGGTAATTTGGTGCCCTCGTTCCCTACTGAGCATCCTCAGCAGGACCCAAGGGACTGTGACTCTATTGGTGGGAACATCAGGGGCACTGATCCACCTGGTCTCTTCCTCCTCTGGCTGATACCTGGACCTACCTGCAAGCCTGGCCCCAGCATTTTTCCCTCGATTTCCATGGTGCTTTTTAGAATGATTATGGGATGCATCTGGGGGAAGAAGCAGAGAAACTCAGATTAACAGCTTCCACTGTTGGACTGGAGGAAGCTCCGACTTCCTCCTGGGGCTGCACTGTAACCACAAATCTCCTTTATATGGAGCCAGAAAGGAAAAGGGAACTTTCTTATTCCTCAGTGTTCCCCAGTCACAGATATTCTTTGCTCCTAGAACATCTGATGGCTGTGCCTCCACTATGGCCATATCACTGAACCACTGGCCAAGGCAAACATCCCAACATGTCATGTGAGGGCAAAGCCTTGAACAATTCAAGTGGTACACATAGAAGTTCTTTAAAAGTACTCAGGTACTTACCACCAACTGAAAATACCTGAGTAATCTCTAGATGCCACCCACACTTTCCACATATGCATTGAGAAAAGTTCTCACCCTCATTTGCTGGAAGGTGTGCCTGTTTGGTCTTTGCTGGAGACACTGTGCTGTTAAATTTGTTAGCCAGAGGTGGGTCAGTCAAGCCCACAGAAGATTCTCTGTCCACGGCATCGATCCTTGATGAATCAGTGGTTTTAGCTTGGAAGGAAGTAAAGCAGAGATTTGTGTTATTATCATTTACTTTTTTTGTACATAAATGTGGATATGCTTAGTGCCCAGCAAGAAAAGGGATCCAACCCTGCTGGGTTAGTCCTTTACCCTGCAAGGCAAACAGGACATGGTGCAACAGCGAACACCTCCTCCTGTGTATCATGAAATTAACCTCTCAAGACTGAATCCACAGCCAAAGCAGAGCTTGTTTTCTGGTGGTAAATAAGGTCATTGGTCTAAAAAGTATGAGTGCAGCACCAGCTGTTAAAGGATGAGTTGTGAGGAAGAGGCAAGCAGAACTGTACCTAAGCATCACAGGTATTACCAACACAGCAGATGAAGAAATGGTGGGAAATAGTCCATACCTCTTGCAAGGCTCCGTGGCATTCTTTGCCTTGCCAGTCTTACTGCAGAAGTAGGGTGTCTGGGGTAGCAACCACTGCTGGAGGGGAGGTTGTGGGAAATCTTGTGGCAGCAATAGTCACCCCTTTCCTGCACTGATGCATGTGACAAGATCAAGAAACTCATATCTGCGGGGTTTCCCGCTGCTTATCCCAACTTCATCCCTTCCTGTGGCATGAGCATCCATGGGTACATGGGTGTAATTTATTGAGGAAATATCCTGCTAAAATAAAAGTTTTATGCCAACTGAAACTTGGATAAGAAAGGCCTAAACAAACACATAGGACTTTGATGTTGTTACTGAGTAGTCAGAGGTTCCCTCCAGCAGACACGGAACCATGGGTTCGATAGGAAAATTATCAGTTTGCACAAGACACACTAACTGGCACAACCTGATTCAAAGCCTGCTCTGTGTTTACCCTTGCAGCCTTATTTGGGGAGCCTGGCTCTGAGGCAGCCTTGGGCTGCCAGGAACATTGCCTTGGGGAATGCAAATGCCCATTTCACATGCCTTTTTCCCATATCTTAAATGTTCCACACATTTCCTAGCCTATATTTAACTAGCTTATTATGGTATCTAATTTGTATTGGCTGTATTTACCTTTATGTTAAACAAACACCAACACTTGTGACTACTGTGATAATTACATGTTAACCTTCTAGTTGGCTAATTAAAAACCTCAGTAAAAAGACCATTTTATCTGCATATGACAGCCAAAACTGCTATTGTAGCTATTATTATTTCATACTAGATATAGCCTCTTTGTGTCAAATGGTTGTAATCATAATCTATTTGTTTTTGCAAACTAGATTAGTCACACTTTCTCTTCACTCATTTCTGCAAAGCTGAAAATCTCATTGGGGTCATCAAGCCTTAAGGTAAGGAACAGCCTCATGTAAGGGAAATTATTTCCCCTGAGAAAGGTTGGGAACCTCATCATCTACAGAGTGGCCAAACACAGAAAAGTCATTACGAATGCCAGCTCTTTTCTGGTCCCTGGAGTGGAAGAAGGGAGAGGAGGAGAGGATGAAGGGACTAACAGAGTGTGATTTTCTGGTCTCAGTTCTTCACAAGAAATGTCCTGAAACCACCTTCCTTTGCATAAGGGACTAAATAAAAGAGGGAAACAGACTGAACCATGAATTATTAGGGGTTGGCAGTGGGCTTCACTGGCCATCTGGCAAATGATAACAGTCACATCTTGGTGCAATGACCACGCCTGATGTCTGTTAGCCTGGTGACCAACTCCTGAAACTATAACAGGGCCAGGATTTCTACCCTTTGTGTCCAGTCTAGGCAGAGGATAGTGAACACTCAGAAAGGCAGGGATTAGATTATTTTTAGCATATAAAATAATGGCCAAGACCGTGAAACTGATAACATAAACCAGATTTTTTACAATTTTTTATGTCATGTTCTAGGTTTTCTTAATGCAAAGGGAGGGCAGTGTTTTGACTACCTCCCACTACTCACTGTATTCACTCGTCTCTTTATGGTTACACCAGACACCAGAAGCGAGGTTCACTTTTGAGGATCATAAGAGCATGGGATGAAGGTTAGAGCTGTGGTTTCATTAGTGATAGGTGTAGTGTTGGGGTCTGCTAGGGGAGAACTGTAGCGTAGCTTAGAAACTGAAGCAACAATTTCTCATTTCAAATATAGCTGCTTCTCAATAATTATACAAGTTCAAGAGGTTTTTCTGCTGCCTCCAGTTTTCTTGTTACAAAAAGTGACATCCGAAAATACAAAGTACCAAAAGCCCCCTCAAAGTCTTAAGTGCCTGACTTTATGGGACTTCCTTGGTTGTTTTGGGCTTGGTTGGCTCAAGCAATTCCAACTATTCTTAGGTCTGGGCACCGATTCAGACAAACTTTCCAAAATACTTGACTTTTGCCTGTGGTCAGAAATGCAACTGGGGTTTAGAGACCTGATCCTGTAAGGTGTTGCTGGTTTCTGGAAAGTACTAAAGAGCAACTACTGGAAACCAGTGGTACCAAGTAGTTGGGATGACGTGGAGCCATTTGGTATCTCTCCAGGTGGGGCCAAAGCGACCATGAGTTAGAATGATGGATGCAAGCCTCGTGTTAGGTGGCTTGGATGACATGTAAGGTTAGATGTTATCTAATGCTAAATCTACTTCCTCTTACTTTCATAGATCCACACACGTGTGTCTACAGCTTGTTGTGTTGGTTTGCTGGGCCTCAGAGCTGCCGTCTGGGCAGCAGCACAGATGGTTTCATCTGTTAAAGTCTTCCACCTGCTGAATTTGTCCTTCTCCCTTGAGACAAAGACCTTGTGACCTCCTTCCTTGGTGCTGAGGTGGAAGCCTGAGCTCTGCAGAGTCAAATGTCCCTTCTTGCTGCAGGACCACGCTTGGCGTTCCCAGTCCCCGCAGGGCTCCAGCTTGACCAGGGCATACTCCCGTGTCTTGTGGGCTGACAAGCACTGCTTTGCTTGGAGGCTGACAATGGTCCTGGTGGTGGGGTCCCAGCTCCACTGCTGCTGCTGGGACCGTGCCTTGCAGTTGGTCAGGCTGATGCCGTTGGTCTCGTGGTGGGAGACATGAATGCACTTTTCTAGCCGAGTGTTCCTTATGTAGAAGCCTTGTCCCTCTGCTACTGTGGTACAATCAGAGCACGGTTTAGTACTGAACATGTCTGAGGAAAATGCATCTTCTGAGCACCAGACATTGTAAATCCCCTGGGGAAGGGGAGACATAACCCACCAATCCTTTCCTGGATGGGCATGCCTAGATAAACCATTCGCACAGCTCCCTAATTCCCCAGAGTGACATTTCTTTAAAATACAGGGAGTGGAAATAGCCAGGAGCAATACTAGAGAAAAATAACAACGTCATAACTAACCCATGTAACTAATGGGGAAAAATTCACCATCCTTGAAAAGTTGTGTTGTTACGAAATATCTACCTATGTGTATCTAATTCGATATTTCAGCTTCTTTAAATAGGTACCCATCCTTCCCTCCCTAAAAAATAATTGAATGTTTGGAGGTTTTTTCACCCCTATCTGGATCAAATCTTTCTTACAGAGAAACAATTGAAACCACTGAATTCCCCAGGTTCATCTGGGGCCAATTAGGCCACCTAGGGCTACTGTTTACATCAAGTGGCTTCTGGTGATATTACAGCAACGCTGGGATAAAACCA
Organism: Antrostomus carolinensis; assembly: GCF_000700745.2. Classification (NCBI taxonomy): domain Eukaryota; kingdom Metazoa; phylum Chordata; class Aves; order Caprimulgiformes; family Caprimulgidae; genus Antrostomus; species Antrostomus carolinensis. The sequence continues at coordinate 17,994 of NW_010297673.1, read as the reverse complement.
TACCCCATCAGAAGTCTGGAAGTACTTGGCTGACAGAGCTCATATAAGTACTGAAATAAGCCTGGATTTAGCACACCTGACATTGCTCTCTGCTCCCCAGACATGGAGGTACCATTTTTAAGGATCCCTTCTGTAAGAGAGAGATATTACAGCCACCCCACAACAGACACACAATTTGAAGCAATTTCTGTAAGTGCTTGTTGCTTTTAATAGCAACGGATCCCAACATCCTTGATGACTTAGGAGGGATATCATCCTGTTAGCTGGACAATTGCTCCCATTTTCAGTACAAAACCATCAGGTGTGGCCTGCAAACATCCTGAGCAAAATGTTAAATGCTAAACCATCTGTCACTGATATGGGTGTACTTTCTGCTGTGTACTAAGATAGAGAGATAGAAATAAAAGCCTCAAGTTTCTGCGCAACCTGAGAAATCTTTTAATTTTAACTACAGTTAACACATGGTAAATCCCAGCTTTTGCAGTGAGTTTTTTTCCTCTTTTCTCAATAGTCAGAGTTATAAAAGTATTAGCATACATTATTGAGCATAAAGAGTAAGACAAGACTGAAAAGTTGTATTAGACAAGAACACTGATGTTTATCTAAACAACTATTTCTGCAGAGTTTCCTCTCCAAAAGCAAAGAACAATACTTTTCCCTGGCAGAAAGTATTTGGCTCAGTACCTGAAAAAAAAATAATGTTAGTGTAAGCAGAAGCTGGTACACAATACCAAGGGTATGAACAATAGCTTAAAAGATCTGCCATGTTTTCTCTCAGGAAATTCTAGGAGGCTGCTAGATTAATAGTGCCTGGGGGTTGTTAAATCAGAAACAGCTCAGGGCTTTCTGCTCAGCCTGAATGCACGGGGTGAGACAGCCTGAAACCACGGTACAACTCCTGCGCCGGCTCTGAGGTGAGGATGGATGTGTCTGTGCTGGGATACTGAGTGTTGTAGACCTGTAGTAGCCTCCGATCCAGAGAATACCTGCCAAGCCCATGTACCTATATGGAAATTCAGTTTCTGGGGGATCTGTGGACAGATCTCGAGTCCTGTCCTCTTTACCCCTTATTAAAGGCTGGATGGAGGGAACATGTTTAATGCACCTTGGACAGCTTCCAAAGGCAGGAGAAATACATATAATCTCCCACAATCTTTAGAAAATCCAAAGGGATTAATGCAAACCTCAGCCCATATTTTTTTTCTAGGACCAGGAATCCAGGATTCTCACCCCTTTGCTTCATCTTATCTGGTAGAAACCCATTTCCAAAGTAATGATCTGAGAACTGCATAAAAACTTAACAAGGGAGCATGAGAACTGTGCTGGGTCAGATAAAATACCTGTTGAGCCCAGAATCCTGTCTCCAGCACTAGGCATTAGCATTTGCTAATAGGGGAAGAGGGTAAGAATCAGACAAGTAAAGAGTTCACTCAAGACAGCAAGGATGCCAGTGCCTCCTTCCTAAAATGTATCAGCTAGTTAAGAGACTATCACTGGACATTTATGTTTAAAATGGTTTTCCCCATGTACACTACATTGTACTTTTCAACTCTGAAGTTCAAAACCCATTTTGTTGCTCAGTATCCTGAGCTCCTTTTGCGGCTCTGCAGAGCCAACTTCACTTTTGATTATTCTGCACACTTTTGTGCCAGCAGCAAACGTTATTACTTCATTATTCACCCCTTTTCCCAAGATCACTGGGTCGAACAGCACTGATGTCTGTTGGCACCTGCTGATACCTTCACTTTGAAGGACCCATCACTGTCAACTTATTCCACCTCTTTTTTCCAGCCTGTGGGTGAAATCTCTTTCCTACTCCATGAGAATCAAGTTTCTTAAGGACCTTGGTGGAAGAATCTTACCAAAAGCATGTTGCAAATGCAAGCACAAGATCTAGATCATCTCACCACATTTATTCGCTCATTGATACCATCACAGATGCCAGGTATTCCCACTACAAAAACTGTATTGACTTTTGTCCTGTTTATCTGTGTGGCTGCAAATTCTGTTCTTTTCTCCAGACTGTGCAAGGATCCCTCTTAAGATGGACATAATAGCATTAACGCAGTCCTTTGGTGCTTAGGTTGCTTTAGGTAATAGTTTACATACTCCTTAGAAGTTTAAAAAAATGTCATCTTTACTTTCCTGTAACTCAGTGTGAATGCCATCTGTGCTGGTCATTTTCCACAGATATATATATATATATATTTTTTTTTTCCCCCTGAAACTTCCTCTGTTGACAATTTTGTTTGATAATATCCTTCAGACTGCAGAGGGTGGGTGACCTGTGAGGACTTCCCTGACCACGTCAGAAGTGAAGCACCAGCACTGATAATCCATTCAGCCTTTCAACCCTGCCCTGCCTTGGTTGTCCTTTCATTTACATCAGTTAGTTATTGGCCTCCTTACCCCCACCAAGTTCCTACTTTAGATACGTTTGAAAATTTCTATTAGTAATTTTTTTATGCTCTCTCTAGGTTGCTTCTCTAAATCTTTTTCTCATCTGTTTTATTATGGGGTTTGTTATTAAACATGCCAAGATTTCTATTGTGGTTTTGTTTGATTTTTTTTTTTTCCTTGCTTGGCAGTGACTATCCATTTGAAACTTTCATTTTTAAAATAATTTTGAAGAGCACTGCTGTTTAACTCAGCCAGCAGATTTGTGTTTTTTTCTCTGTGTACAGTCCCTGGTGGTATGCATTCCCCTCAAAAGAATCGTGACGTTACCTGCATGATAGCAGGAAGCATTGCATGCCCCATGTTATCTACCAACTTTTTACACTTTTGAGCTGCCCCTTTCTACCACCTTTCTTGTTTTTTTCACATCTCAGTTTCCAGAGACTCACCCCACCAAAGGTCCAGGGCAGCCTCATGCCATGGGAACACATGTGAGCTGAGGAACCTCAACGCTGCAACTGGAGTGCATTCCTTTGGGATTTGTATAGCTCCCCAGTAGCATATGATAGCAAGTTATTAAAAGATTTTTATCTTCACACCATCCATCAGCTCCAAAAGTGTAACCACCATTTTACAGCTTGGGAACAGAGGTCTAGCTAAACTTTCCTTGATTGACTGTTACAGAGAAGGGTGGCAGCAAACCTGGGGCCAAAATCCTTCTCCTCTGAGCTGTGCGTCTGAGCTCCTCTGAGCTCCAAGTGTCTTCCCCACCGACAGTGAAGTTGAGCTCTCTGTAAAGCTGCCTATCAACAGCAGGATTTTCCTTGTATTGTTTAACATGATCCTTGCCAACCAAGGTATGAGCCTGTCTGTCGTACAGATTCACCATCCACTACCCATACGTTATTGCTTTCCTGAGCTTGAGATGTTGCTAAGTGAGCAACTTACAATCACTGCACATGCCCCATGTAGTCTTAAGGGGTAGACCCACGAAGAAAGCTGGAGTGTATTTAGTTTGCGATACACATCAGGCACCAAGAATCCTTACTCAGGAGGCAAAATTGCTCTTTTTTTCCCCAACACTGCCAAGTCCCACTGTCCAGCAGCCCTGAAAATAAGGCCACCAGCCCTAGCATTTTGGGAATGTTAGCCTGGAGCAAGCAGAGTATCCAATGTACTCCCTGGGGATGGGACTTAGTGTCTCTGGAAAATGCCAGCCTTACCCACGGAGCCTGAGTAGATGCCTGCTTTGAGTTGCTCATGCTTGAACATTTTGACCTATGAGTATTTTTAGGAACAAAATAAATAATTTCTAGCAAAGGCACTTCATGCCAGCTCATTTGTCCTATGATACTGCCACTCTGTCTGGTTACAAGAAAGAAAAGCAAGCAAATATAGCCCCCTGCTTCTCTGCAGCATGGCCACACTTGGGACATGCTGTTCCTTGTAGGATTAGGAGCAAAAACCATGCAACATTCCTAATTAAGGTAATGCTACCAGGAAAGTCTTTGGTTACCAGAAATCTTAGTCTGGCTGGGAAAGTTTCTGCTGTTTCTAAGCAGTGTCTGTGATAGCTTGGTCAAAGCTATTTTGCAAATCATTTGGGGATGGGTTGCTCCTTCTAAAGGCTCTGCAGAGCGAAGGGGTAAGTCAGAGCTGAGCAAACACAGGTTCCCAAAACACTGCAGGTCACCTGGGAACCTCAGCACTGGCTTTGGCCTTTTTTTCCCTCCCAAGTGAGGTTCTTAACTCCTTGAAAAATCCTTTGATTAGCTCAATTTCTCTTGTCAAGTGTTTTTTTCTGTAGGGAGAAGACAATGCTGAGTCATGGTCAGGAATCTACCTTTTCTTGCCTCTACCTGCCCTCAAAAGCAGCCATCCAGCAGCCATGGCACCTCCTGGAGAGACTACTTCATGGGGACATCCCATGGCCCAGGAAAGCTCCCGAACATGGCTCCTCTTGGGTACCACCATATGACAGACAGCAGGTCACCCAGGCCATAGCAACAGTGGCTTGGGAAAACGTCTCCAAGCTGCCTCTGCTACCACATTGTATATCCAGATCCCTCACTGGGATTCAAATTTGGAACTAAAAGTAGAGTGAGGCTTTTGTAGCACATCTGCAAAACCAGGCAGTCTAGAAAGACATTGGATAAAGGTAGAAGAGACTTTCATGTGACTAGCTGTAGCAGAAGGAGCAATTTGCTGCAACAGCCTCAGGTTATCATATCCTGCCATGATGCTTCTTCCAAACAGGAGCGGAAGCTGCTTCTGAGCTGCCCTGGGCCTGGCAGGCTGTTTCTACCTCCTGCAGAGGGTCAGGACCAGATAGAAACCAGAAGATGCAGAGGCAGAAGAGGAAAGGCAAGAGGATTCCCTGTGCAGATGGAGCTCAGTGCAAGGTGTTGCCTTGTAAGATCACTTGCAGGAAAATTATGTATAATCTAACTGAAACAAGCAGCTTGTGATGCTACAAACAAGGCCCCGAATAAGTGAGCAGGAGCAGACTTTAATGCAGCTCAGCAATAACTCCTCATTAAAAGATCTCCCTCAATTCAAGGGAGCAAGCCCATCTCTGCTGCCCATGCAGTAGACCAGCCGAGGGCCATGGGGTGAGGAAATTAAAACCAGCTGGAAGACACTTGCTGTCATACGAGGGTGACCCAGATGTGTTTGGTGAAAGGCAGGAAATCCAGATGTGCACAGGGAAGCTCTGAGACTGGTACTCTGTTGTCTATTTTGTCTGAGTTTATACCCAATGGCAGGAGGTGAGATTAGGGTTTTTTTCTGCAAAACAGGCTGTTGACTGGAACAAACATTAGCTTTCTTTTGCCCTAGTCCTCTCTCAGGCTGTGACTGTGCTTTGTTGGATGTAAAGTTTGGGGACACAAATGCCCATGACAGGTCAGTGGATATGGCCAATCTACCTATGGAGAAGATGGTGCTAGATGGAACCTGGTGAGTCCCTGTTGGTGAGCAAACAAGTGTCTCCCCATCAGGCCCAGGAGAACAGGCAGAACTGGAGCTGGGTGAGCAGCTAGCTACGTGGCAACGGGGAGCTCTGGGTTTATGGGAGCACAATTTCCACCATTTCAGGCAGCAGATCAGCTCTTATCAAGCTGTGTCATTTTTATAAAGAAGTCAACAAAGCCTACTGGTAACTGCCAGTAATTATCTGGCAAATGGCTTGTCAGTGCAAATACCTGATTGCAAATTCTTCTTGGCCTGCACTCAGATTATTTTCCACTAACCTGTCTTTCCAAGAGCAGTTCTCAGTGGTTGCTTCTGACAACTATATTGGTCTGGTTTTTTTCCCAGCTGTTGCTGCTTTCTTAAGAATATTTTGCTTTTGGTTGACACAGGGTGCCAACGGAAGGCTCACAGTGTATAGGAGGTGGCCTTGCACCCAGCCAGCTGCGCATCCTGGCTTCCAGGGAGAGCCTGTGCAAGCCAAAGGAGGAGATCTGGTAGCCACTCAAGAGTTAAACACACCAGGGCGAAATCCCCTGAGCAGAAAATAGTTGGAGGCTGTAGGAGTATGTGGAGGAGAAGTATCAGATAAGGTTGGCCTTTTTGCCTCTTCAATGCAAGATACTTAGGGCTGCCTTAGGTTAGTGGGGTGTGAGGGGTCAGGGAGCAGCCAGCACTGTACATGGGTTTGGGAGGTAGGAGAGCAGCCCGTGAGATACAGGATTGGACCAGGCTGCCAAGCAGAGCCACCGCCAGCCTCACCCTCAGTGCATGAGAATCGAGAGTCACTGTTAAATGTGATATTACTACAGCAGTTTTCTTTCTGCATGTATGTGCACAGATCCTGCTGGTGCCCAATTTCCCATCACCCATCGTATCTCACTGGGTTACTGTTAGGCTTGATTTCTTAAGAAAACATTTGCAGGGACTTTCCAAAGAAATCACTTTCAGAACCAGCTTAGGCAATTCCAGGATTTCCAGTAGGAAACTGAACCCTCTAAGGTCTGTTGAGGGCAAGCACCTCTGTCTTGCTGGCAGCCTTAAAACTCAGCAGCTTCAGAGGCTCCTGGAGGAAGAAATCAGCCCCAAGCAAGAACATGTTTGTCCTCACTCTTTGAGCTTGCTTTGGGCATTGCCAGGTATTGGGCAGATGAATTAATTTCTTGCATTTATTAGTGATCTAGGTGAAATGCAGTGGCTGATCATGCAATTGCACTGAAAGCATTTCACTGGAAATAAAAAGAATTGTTCTATGGAAATGTCCTGTGATCCTCTTTAATTTACTAATAAAACATAGCCTTGGAGCTCCTATCAGGTGGCAGCAGTAAAGAACCACTTTCTCCCGACACTGGACAATATCTGTATTAGAGCAAGAGAAAGAGCCAGACCCTGAAGGCTGTTCTGCTCTCCTGGCATCCCACCATGGTGTCACGTCCAGGTCCTACAAAGATCTCCTGGAACTTTTAAAAGATGCACATGTATCCTTACCCCTCACTAGCACAGTGACATGTCCTCAGCCTGGGCATTTCAAAAAGAAATATTCAATTCACTGGATTTATTTCAATTGGCAAGATTTGGGGTGCAAAAAACAGCAGTAAATGGAGCAAAGTTAAAATCTGTAGGAGCACAAACCTCTCCCTTGTCCTAGCTGCAGGGCAAACTGAGGGCTAGCTGCCCAAAGCAGGGAACATGCACTTAGAGGTTGTGGAGCAGGGAATGGAAAGCAGCTGGTCAGAGCACCCAATCCAAGGTTTGTCTTCAAGGAATAAACATCCTAGCTGTGCAACCTAAATAGTTGTATTCCTCTGGTCTAGGGAGCTTGAAAAGCTCTGAGCAGGTAACCTGCAAAACTGCAAGGCTGTTGTCCTTGCAGCTTCAGGGACTGAATGAGCTTTGAAACAGTTTAGGGATTTATTTCAATGAGTCCTTTTCAACTTGCATCTCAGGTACAATGGCAAAATTAAAAGAGAATTACTCATTAGCTCAGGGGCTTCACCTATTTTTAAAGAAAATAGATGCTGCTCACTACCCATGATGGGATGGGTGAGATCATGGGTAGCACCAGTACCAGGTACCTGTTCCTGGGTGGCACTGCTGTGGCTCTGCAGGATGATGCTCGGCCGGACTTCTGCTTTCCTCAACCCATGCATGTCAAAAACACATTTGCTTGGATTCCAAATAATGCTGTTCATAGGCAGGATACAGGATTCAAGCGACCTCAGCAAGCAGCTGAATATTAACATGAGCCACTACCAAGTTTGCTCTGTGGAGATGAGTGGTATAGACTCTGCAGCCCCCAGCACATTCCACTCCCAGCTGACAGCCACAGGAGCAGGACTAATGCAACAAGGTCCTACTCTCCTTCCCACTACCCTATTCCATGCTGCCAGCATGGCCTGAACCCACTCACCCCAGCTGGGGCAGGGAGCTAACAGGGTGCTCAGGAGGTCACTTAGTGCTGCCTCACCCCCTGAGCAGGTTTGTTCATCCCCGACTCTTAGCAGTTTAAAAGCACTTTATAAAAGTGGCTGGCATGATGCCACAGTGTCCCTGGCCAAACCATCCCAGGCCCTTGCCAGCCTGTCCCTCACTCTTCTGTACCCCTGCGTTTAATCCCACTTTAAACGCTGCCTTGAAATGTGCCCATAGGCACTTGATATAAAGCTGGTGGGTTCAGAGCTTTGTAACCCAAGCAACACTTCAACAGGAAAAGCAGGTTAAAACCTTGGAGGCACTTTCCAGCTATCCCAAAGGAGGAGAAACTTACCCTCAAGCCAAGGAAGGAGGCAAATACAGCCCAGGCTCAGCCTGAAAAGCTCCATGGTCTGCCAGCACAGCAGGGGAGAAGGAGCCCCTGAAACCTCTTCCCTGTGAGGATTGCCAGGCAGCTTGCTTTCCCCACGTCCTCTGTCATTCACAGCAGAAAAACCTACTAGGGAGAAAAAAAACCTCTTTTGTTTTAGCGCTGGAGACTTGGCAGCTGGCTTATCAGCAAAGGATCAGCTTGGAGACGTGGTCCTGCTCAGCAGTTATCCCCTAGGAGAAACCATATGACGAGCCAGGATGGGGAGACAGTGGACCAAGATGTTCGCAGGCACTGAGCTCGGCTCCTTAGCAGCCACGGTTGCTCCCAGCAATGAGAGCTGAATGCTAAGCAGGTTGGCGGGCTGCCTTCCCCAGGGCTGGGTGTGGAGGAGGATGGATGCAGGGCTGGCCTGGCAAGAAAAGGCAAAGTTCGTCAGGAGTGCCCGGAGGGGCGTGGGATGTGTCTGCTGAGACCCTGTGCGTGACCATGATGTCACAGAGTCATTTTCTCTTGAGGGAGAATTATCCTTGCCTGATTTTAAGCACCATGATAGGTCACAGCAGAGATAAAACTTTGTAAACTGTTTGTTGGGGTCCCAGAGCTGGAGGGTGATGGAGCTGGCCAGGAAGCAGGGTACTGCTGTGGGTCTGCCCTGATGCTCACCCTGTGGGTCACTTGGTTTGAGTTTGGCTTTTCATGCATCAGTCTGGGCTCTGTACTGGGGGAAACCACACATTCCTTTCCGATGGACAGCAGCAAAGACTGTGGGGTGAAATAGCAGCAGGGGAAGCCAGAGATACAATTTTGCTAGTGGGGTGCTCCCATTCAGCCACATCCTTTCTGCACTTGTCTGTCCCACCTGCTCACTGGGGTCTTTCTCACGCAGATATATCATTAACCCTTTTACATAAAAACACATAAAAGCGGTGGCTTCACTTTTACTTCTGGGGTCCAGTCCTGGATGGCACCAATGTCACATCTCCCAGATCTGCTCACAAAACCAAGAGTCACTTGGAGAGCTGGGAGCTGTTTTGTTTAGTAGCCAATTTACCAAGTGAAAAGAGCACAGTGTTGGTACCTGTACAAGGGCACAGGCTCAGGTCAGAGCCTTGCAAAGGTGTAGTTCCCTCTGTGCCCAGCTCTGGGCTCTGGTGGCTCCCAGCTTTCCCTCTCTCAGAACAGGGGTCTGGCTTCAAACCAGACCAGCTTCTTCCCAGGAGGATGCAGATACAGTGAGGGATATCCTACAGCCAAGCAAAATAGAGGTTTAGGGTAAGTTCTTGCCCTGGTGAGGTTGCTCCTGCCTGACCATAGCACTGCACTCAAGAAAAATAGCACACATCTGGTTTCTTTGTAATTATTGGTTTCTTTTCCCCATGGGAATGCATCAAGTTGCACTAAATGCCTCATTTTTAATTTAAAAAAGCACAGATGTTAAACTCTCCACTGTATTACTGGGTTTGAAAATGAAAACACTCCCCACTACATCCACTGAGCAAATGTGTCTCTCCCACGGGAGAAGGAGGAGAAGGAAGAGCTCAACGTGGAGGTGTCTTCCCATTGGATGGAGAGCACTGCAATTTATACTCTGGTGAAAGGTGGCTGTGATATACCACAGATCCTGCTGTTGCCCCCACCCTGGGAGCTGATACATCTTATGTGTTTCTCCTCCTGGCCTTTCCATCCATTTCACACAAAGACAACTGAGGTATGGAGAGGTTGTGATCTGCCCAAAGCCGTGAATTCTGTCTCTGAGCTGAATCCCAGATTTCTGCCAATCCACTGGCTTGCAGTTGCTTTTTAACACCCAGAAAGCCTTTCCCTGTATGTGCCAGGCAGGTGTCCTCCCTCTGCCAGGCTGGGGGTTGTCAGGAATCTTTGCTGCAGTTTTAACATGGGAAGGACTGTGCAGGGTCAGGCTACAGGTCTACTACCAGGTCTGAATCCAGCAGGGACCCACAGAGGATGCTGATGGAAAACTAAGAAAATAGTAAGTGTGTCCTCTACTCTTTTCGTGCCATTTTCAGCTCAGGATTTCCCAGTCCTCAGTGTGTTTAGCTGCTCTTCTACCTCTGCGTGGTGGGCAGCTCAGATTTTCCCTGGGCAAGCCCCTGTCACCTCCATGGGGAGAACATTCATGTTCTCATTCCCACCACTTCCCTTCTTTGTGTATATATTTAACCTTGCCAGGACCTACCCACTTTTTCTGAGTCTCCTCTGTTCCTGTCTTTTTAAACTCTGTGCAAAGCCTTTAGGAAATCCAGTTGTTTTCTTCTCCAGGACGTGAATTCAGCTTTTTGAAGGGAATCTTCTTGCTTCAGATAACATTTCCCACCTGCTGTTAAGCCACGTTTACTTTCTTGCTGTAAGGAAAGGAAGGAAAAGTCCCCACCTTCTCTTCTAGAGGACATATGCTGGTGCTCCTCTTCCAATGTGATGTCCTGAAGCATCTTGGCTCAGCTGTCCCCTGGGTCTGGTGCTATCACCTCTGGCTAGCATCAAGGGTGACGATGGCCACAGCACAGAACCCAGTTGTTCTCCTTGCTACTCACTGCCCTGCCCTGGCCACTGGATCAGAGGTCTGTGTCACCTGGAGATCTACTCCACCTGGAGATCTGCTCCATCTGGAGATCTGCTCCATCCAAAGAACCAATTTAACACTGTATCCAAACCCAAATCCTTTTTTTCTGGCTTTGGCAATCTCTTAATGAGATATAGGAGTTTCAGGCTGCCACTGAACCCCCCCACTAGCACCAGATTGAGGACACCCTATCCCAGAAACTGATGTCATTTTAAATTCCTTGAGAAAAGTCATTAGTGTAAAAGTGACATGTCAAAACAGACCAAAATCCATCCATTGAACATCAGCCTCTGATGGTTTTTAGGGTTTCAGAACACCACTTTGATCTTATTTCTTACACATGCAAGAAAATATTCACATATAAAATTGCTCTGTAGCCTTGGAGCCCATTCTTCCATGACACTTTGGCTTGCTTACAGCATAGTGTAGCCTCGTGCTTAGGGATGCTTTTTTCAAATTGTTTCCACAGCTTTTTCTGGGCTTCCCCTAGGAGAGAACAAGCTACTTTCCAGCTGTGGCCTCTCCCACGCAGAGCAGGACAGTCCCATAATTTCTGTCTCTCTGTCACGTAATTGCCACGTCTGGCTAGTCCTTGCTGCCCTGAGTCCCATGGAGCAGCCTTGTTCTTGGCTCCATTGTCAGCTTGGTGGGTGCATTGCTTTTTCCTCTTTTTGCAGCTCACAGTGAATGTAATCACAGTGAAGTAATAAGCAAGTGAAATTTCATCTCCTGATCGGAACATGGTGTTACCCACCACATCTTCAAACACAGGCACCATTCCCTAGCCACTCAAATGCAGCCCTGTCTGGTGTGGGACCAACACTGCTTTCTGGCACACAGCAGCTGGGAAAGCAAGTGGAGCTGAATATTTTGCTAGTCTAAACCCTGAAGGATGATCAGGAAAAGCATGGCCAATCATTAGGCTTTCACCCCAGCCTTGGAGCCGGCAGGACTCTCTATTGAGCTTAAAATCTGAGCTCAAGCCTGTATCCTCAGTGTCAGCCCGGGACAGGGATAGCAAAATGTGCACCAGGTCCCTGGGGTGGGGAAGGCTGGTGCTCTGGGGGGTTCTCCAGTTGTTCAGTATTTTAGGAATGAAATCTCCCTCTCTCCTTGCATAATCTCCTTCGGGTAGAAGTGCAAATGCTCATTAGCTTTCTTTTAATCTGTCTGGCCTTTTATAGGTTTTTCCATCTGCGTACCTCGTTCAAAACGCTTGTGAAAGCATTTATCCATGCTGGGTAATTTCTGAAAAATCCAGGGGAGTCTCTCTTGCTTATTACCAGGCTGAGTTTCAGTGGTAAAACCTCTATCACATCCCTCTGGCTGCAGGCTGGCACTAATCACTATTTGTTCCTCCACCCACATCCACTTTGAAGATGTGCTTTCATTGCTCTCGTCAAAGCTGGGTAAGTGCCAAGGCAAGCTGAGGGGTCTGGACATCCCCTGGTTGTCTCTGCAGTGAAACCTTTGATCGCAGAGAAGCATTTGGAATCGAATGTCCAGAAAAATAATCACAGTAAAGATCCTGTATCTCCAAGAAGAGATGCAGAAGGAAAAAGAGATTTTTACATAACAAAATTCTCCCATCGCCAGGAAATTGAGCTAGTTTGGGATAAAGGAGCATCTCCAGAGATGTCTGGGTTAGAAGTGGTTCTTGCATCCTGATCCCATGTGAGCAGCAGGCTGAGGCTGTGGGGAGCCCAGAGCAGATGCCCTCAGCCTGCCCAAGAGCTTACTCTCCCACTGTGGGTGCATCAGTGCTGCGATGAGATATGAGATGAATTGACTCCTCACTCTGGCAGGCAGTTGCCTGAATCCATGCAGAGCCTGAAGCATCCCTCAAGGACCTACCTGGAGCATTTGATGCTCATGGCAGGTCTCTGGCTCATTCTTGGAAGAAAATAGCAGCTAAGAGTGGTTCCCTTTTAGGTGAAAGCCTTCAAGCTATTGAGCCTCTTTATCTCACTGCTCTTGCAGGCAGCTCCCATGGGCTCCCTCTGCAAGCAGAACCTCCAGCTCAGCCTGGGTGTAAGTGGGAGAAAGCCCAGCTCAGACCCAGGTCCCTTCCTGGCTTTTTCCTTCACGTGCCTCAAGCCCAGCTCACTGACTTAATTCAGAGCAGCCTGAGATGACAGCATCCCTTCCCCCCCCCTGTTTTCCTGTATTTCCACTGTCCCCCAGCCTGCACACACGATTGCAGCTGTGGCACATGATGACTTTTTTCCCCTCACCTATGCTTTGCTTATCGCTCTCTGCTCGGTTTGCTTCTTCATCAGGGGAAGGCACCTCAAAAGCTCCCTGGAACTCCTCACGAACACTGATCCTGATGCAGCAGGGTCTGATGGGCTCGGCAGAGCTTGGGGATGTCCAATCACCCTCCAGCTCTGGGACAAGTTTGGCAGCACTCCCTGGGTTTCAGCCTGGGCCACTGGCTCAGCAGATGGAGCTCCTTCCCAAGGATGCAGGCAGAGATGCTGCGGCCACTACTTGAAGCTTAGAACAGCATATGGACACTGTGTGCAGGCTTAGGAATCAGAGAGAGCCTTGAAATGGGGAAAAAGTTGATTTTGCAGGGTTTTTTTCTGCTGGCTTGGAAAGGAGGAATTTGTTCATATAAGAGGATGGGAGTGTGGCTTTCCACTGTTTGCTCCTATAGCAATTAGGACTGAAAGACCTGTGCAGTTAACTCTGCTTTATTCTCAGTAGTGAGGGTCTGGGATTCTCTGGATAAGGAAAAACCTCAGGTAATACTTCTGCTCCAGACCTGAGCTGGATTTGCCTGGCTCCAGAGAGTTTATAGCATCATCAGGCTTGCACAGGGGGTAGATTTGGTCTGGAGGAGGCTCAGAGGGTAGGTGTACAAAGGCATTTAGGCATATAGCTGCCCTTGCAGAATCTGTGCAACTGTCTTCATGCTGTGATGAGCTAAAATCCCTCCTGGCATCAGGAACTGTGGGGAGCAGTGCAGAGACCCCCAGATCTGCACGGCTGCCAGAAAGAAACCTGCTCAGAGCAGTCCGGTGGGTGTGGGCTGGTGTGGGTCTTTCTATGCTGATGCTGGTACATCCTTGCAGGATACAGCTGTAAGCCTCCTGGCAGGTTGGACTCTGCTGCTGATATGGGGTTAATATCAACCAAACTTTTGTTTGAGCCCAAAGACCTGCTGTAGTGATATCCTCATTGGCCAAGGGTCCAGGTGGCGAGACCAGCCATCACTGTTGCCCTTGCTGGAGCTATCAGGACTTGCTTAAAACCCAGAGCTGGGATTAAGGGTGCATATCATGCTGGGCTAATATCCTCCCTCTTTTGGGGCACAAGCGAGCTTTGAGTTTGTTCCAGCTCTCAGGAGAAGCAGGATCACGCATTGCTGCATTGGGAGGGATTCTGACCATGTCCAGGGATATCGGTGACCCTACCTGCACCACATGGACTGCAGAGCGTCCTTGGCAATGTCACCTCACCCTCTGCATCCATTCCCCAGCCACTTCTCCCTTGAGTTAAGCCTTGTTGGCTTTGTAGCTAATCTGTGGCAGCTCATGAGATAATCTTGGCTCTCCCTCACTCCCCCTCCTTGGCTGCAGCGATAGCAGATACCTCTTTTCTCACGTCATTTACACGCACAGAAAACATGGTGAGCAAACCTCCCCCAGGCCCCTTTTAGCAATAAATCTCCCATACAATGCTGGCCGGTGCCAGGCTGCTATGGGAAATGAGAGCTGATGGGAACTGCTTTCTTCTTTGGGTGGGTTTTTTTTTTTGTTTCTGTTAAAAAAATCCCATTTGAAACAGTTTAAAAGGGCTAGGTAAATGATTAATCAATTATTGCAGAGTTTGACAGGGCAATAGTTTGTTTATGACCATGTCTTATAGCTGCCTATGGTGCTTTCTGCTAGAACATGTCATATACACTCCCTATGAGAGCCTGATAGCGAATGTAAGTGTTTGATAGCCTGTTATAAAAGGAATCTTAATATAGAAAACTATCCCTTTATTTAAAGATAGAATTATGTCCTCATGGGTTGTTTGTTGAGTGATGCTCTCCCTGCACCAGCAGGCAGGTAAACACGTTGCATTGGAAAGGCAAAAGTCTGAAAATTCAGGTGTCAGACAACTGGGACCTGAACCGAGGTTTGACAAACTCATGCTACGTGTGCCAAGAGATCAGCGGGGTTGCTGGGGGTAGATTTGGTCTGGAGGAGGCTCGGAGGGTAGGTGTACGAAGGCATTTAGGCATATAGCTGCCCTTCAAGCTAGCTGAAACTCTTGCTTAGCTCCTGTTTAACATTAAGAGAGTCTAAAGTCCCAGCTCATTTTCTGCATGTGATGGCACTGAGTATGTCAATGTTTAATCTGTGCATGTTAAGGGTTGCTCAGGTCCTTGAGGTGAGGAATCCTGGCTCCTTTTGGGCAATGGGCTGGGGGACTGATGGGGCTGGACCCATACCAGATCAGCATCTGATAAACCAGCCCAAATATAACACAACAGTGCCTGCATCCCTGGGGCATTTCAGGATGCTCTGGAGGCATTTGACCCACCTTTGCTTGGAAGTGGTTGCACTTTGCCTGGATTAACTAAGTATTCACTGGAGCAGAGAAGCTTTGCAAGGACTGGTTAAATAATTCATGGAGAAGAGATGATGCCATAACCCCATGGATGGAGCAAGGAAAAGGCTGGATCCAGACCCTGGGTCACTGATGTACAACCCTTGGCAGGACTCCTTCTCACCAACCTGGGGCAGCACATGGTCTGCTGGCTTATCCAGCAAATGTTTAATGCTTTCATGAGACTTAAGCCTTGAAGGACAGCAGATTGCAGCTTCAGAGGCTCCCTTACCCTGGCGGGATCTATCCCAGCAATCCCAATTTCATCTTCCTCTGCCTCCAGACTTGCCAATGGCTGCTCTTCCCACCTGCTGACCGCATCTCCCAAGCGTTACCTCTCCTCCGTGAGGGGGAGGGTTACGGTACCAATGCAGCATCCTGCCACATCATAGGAGGGAGGAAAATCCAAAAGGCCCCAGGGACAGGACAGCTTGGCTCAGTACCGCTGACTTCTTTGTGTACTGACTTTCTGCCATTGATCTTCTGCCCCTGGGGAAACTGAAGGATTTAAAGCAATTGTCTGAGAGAGAAATCACTACACTGAAAGCCAGGAAACTTCCTACACATTCTTTATTCTTGTAGGGACTTTGGAGTCCTCATGTCCCTGTGTTATTTTTTTTTTTGTTAATGTGTTGTTTAATATTAAAAATAAATAAATAAATAAAGGGCAGAACTCCTGAAAAACCTATTTACCTCTCCCTTTCTGTCCCTTCTTTTTCCACCCTGGAAAAACAGTGGGGCTCATCTTAAAGGACAGGCTGTCTGGGAGGGTGAAAGGAGGAAGGAAGAAGAGGAGGAAAGCTCCGAGAGTGGCAAGTGAGGACTGACCCAGCACAAAAAAACATCTTCAAAGCGAAGAGGTTGTTTTGCAAAAACACCAGGGTTTTTGCTGGAAACCGCCCGAGCTGCAGCTGCAAGGCTGTGTGAGGAGCTGGGCCAGCACCAGAGAGGCACTGAGCACTTTGGGGCTGGCAGAGTGCCCCAAGCATGAGTGTAACTCTACCTGCTCCCCAAAACCGTCCCCATGCTGGATCACCATCTCTTTGGGGCAGCAGTGACCTTTCTTCTCTCACCCCCGACCCTGGCCAGGGCTTGCCTGGGGAACACTTTTATCCATTTCATCCCTTTTTCAAGCCAAACCCTCGCTCACCTTGAGAAAACACCACAGAAACTGAGTGGCTCATTTGGGTGGTTGGGAGGCTGCCGCAACTGATCCCAAACGCAGTGACCTCTGGTATTTTTAATGGCTCCCTGGGCAGCTTATAATCTCTGTATACTTAGATACTGATGTCACGGCGGTGCGAGTAAATACACCCGGCATGTATTGCCAGGCATGTCTCAGATGAGCAAGGGGGCTCTTTCTCTTCCTTTCCATACAGGCTGTTTCTGCAAATTTTCATCCCACCAGATCCCACAGACCCTAGGATGGGGTCAAAGAAGCTGGGAACCCAGTTGCATAGCAACCCGTGTTGCTTTGTGCATTCTGCCTCAGTTTCCTCCGCCTGTCATTTTTGTTGGCAGTGGACGCTCTTTCAGATGCTGTGAGCTGCACTGCACCGTCTGGCTTGGTGACACTTCACGCAGCTGGGACCTGTGTCATCTCCTTGTGTGTTTCTCAGCAAAACAAGGTTTTAATGTGGTCCTGGTCTTGCAACAATTTCAGTTTAACACCTTCATTTCCAGACTCTGTGCTTAAATACCTTCCACCTCCAGTGCACTGTAGTGTCTTCCTGGTACAAGCCTGGCAGTTAAAGAAACTGAACTGGGATAAAAAAAGGAGAAGGAAGGTGACGTCTCCAGGACAAGCAGCAGGAGAGGCAGCTCAAGGGCTCTGCCCAGCCGCCCTGGAGCAGTGCAGCACTGCTACAAAGGTGTGTGTCCCCTCGTCCCCATGTCTCCATGCAGCTCAGGGAAGGAGCAAAGTGCAGGGAGATAAAACATAATTCGCTGGCTGCATCCCCGGGAGGTGGTAGGGAACAGCAGGCAGAGGCTGGACACTCCAGTGCAGCATTTCTCTGCCTGCACTTAATGCAGAGAAGTTGTGGACAGGTGGTAAAATCTGTCAGGGTGTATGATTAATGTAAAAACAGATCAGCTTGTGATGTCCATCATGTACATTGTGGTACCAACCCCTTTCCCTGGCCCCATTCTCCTCCAGGCTCTGGCCTGACTTTCATCCCCTTGCCCTTGCTCTGCAGGACGCAGCGAGGCTGCAGCCAAGAGAGGGTCATGGGAATCCTGGCACAGCCCCGCTCCAGAAAGGCTCAGCCCAGCTGCCAGCGAACAGAGCAAAGCGAGCCCGAGCCTCAGGGACAGGGAGGCTGCCGGGCAAGAAACCGGAGGAGAGGAGCTGCGACCCTTACCAAGATTTAATTGGGTTTTCTGATATTTATAAGCCACTGTTTCATGAAATGAGTGGCCAAGCTTTCAAAAGGAGACACTGACCACCTTCATGCAGCACCCTGGATTTTATGTCTACTGGTTGGGAAAAAATTCAGCAGCAAAGTTTCTAACCAAGTAGTCATGGACAGTATGATTACCCACCGTGCAGGAAAACATGGAGACTCTCAAAAGAGGGATGCCAAAGAGATGCATGTGCCTGAAAACTTCACGCCAGTGAAGCAGAAGCCCTCCA
>NW_010297672.1:0-438 GCF_000700745.2 Antrostomus carolinensis | reverse complement strand
ATGAGGAAAGGCTGAGGGAGCTGGGGCTCTTTAGCTTGGAGAAGAGGAGACTGAGGGGAGACCTCATTAATGTTTATAAATGTGTAAAGGGTGAGCGTCATGAGAATGGAGCCAGGCTCTTCTCAGTGATGCCCAACGATAGGACAAGGAGCAATGGGGGTAAGCTGGAACACAGGAGGATCTGCTTTAACTTGAGAAAAAACTTCTTTACGGTGAGGATGACAGAGCACTGGAACAGGCTGCCCAGGGAGGTTGTGGAATCTCCTTCTCTGGAGACATTCAAAACTTGCCTGGATACAGTCCTGTGCAACTTGCTCTAGGGTTGGACTAGATGAT
Source organism: Antrostomus carolinensis (assembly GCF_000700745.2). Lineage (NCBI taxonomy): Eukaryota > Metazoa > Chordata > Aves > Caprimulgiformes > Caprimulgidae > Antrostomus > Antrostomus carolinensis. The sequence goes on along the minus strand of NW_010297672.1, from coordinate 102 downwards.
CTCCAGAGGTCCCTTCCAACCCCTAAACAACAGCTAAAACCATAAATGTATTATCAACATTCTTCTCACAGCAAATCCCATTCTGAAACCAAAACACAGCAC
>NW_010297671.1:5120-13829 GCF_000700745.2 Antrostomus carolinensis | reverse complement strand
CCCAATCTATTCTATGATTCTATGATTAGCAAAATTGGTGTGTCTTCTTCAGATGAGACAGTCCCTACTATTTCTGCCCTAGCATACCTCTATAGGGTAGTGTCAGTGCTGCACAAATAAGTTCTAGCAACACTTCTTAAGTGATTCTGTCACTTTTAACACTATCAGTGCTGACCACAGTTTTGAATTCTGCTGCCAAGAGATGGTAAACTCGTTTTTCCTGCTGCTTGAATTCTGCATCTCTCTACTTACTTCAACTCTGGGTGCCTCTGCAGAAATGAAGAATTAGGTTTCATGCTGCTGTCAGGCCGTGCAGGGTGTCTGCTCCAGTCCCTCCTGTGACAGTTAAGAGACCCACATGAACTGAGAAAGAAAAGGGGATTTGTATTGCCAAAAAAAAAAGTATTTATCTGAGGTGGTTCATGTACTGCTCTCTCTTCACACAAGGTGTGGCAATAGTGTGTGCTGATTTATCTTAACAAGATTAATGATTTATTATAAAATTATTGTCCTGTCCATACATGCAAAAACATCTAGATACTTGAACTGACTGAAATTCCAGCTGTCAGGCCCATCAGAGAGTAAGCTTCATTGATATCCTGTAGTTGCTCTATACTGCTAAAGTGTTTCAGTATGGCTGTTCTTGCTGGTGTTGGGCATAATCATGATAATTTGAAGATGCTGAAAATGTGATTAAAGGTATGTAAATAAATGGGTTTTTCATTTCAGCACCGGCCGTATTGCGGCTGTGCCTCTCAGTGCAGCTGTTGATGGATTTAAGTCACATTTGGTCTTCAAAGAGATTGAAAAGAAGCTCCAAGAGGTATTTGACTACTTCTATTACCTGAAACAGAATTTTAATTTATGACATGACTTGTGAAACCTGGTGGGAGTATAGAAGCATGAATCACTGCTTCAGTATTGCTCATTGAAACAAATGTTACAGCTTTGAATTTTGCTGTGTCAGAAATCTTTCTATGCTGTGCTGTGATTTTAGATTTTTTTTTTTTGTTTGTTTTTTCAGACAGTTCCTATCTGTATAAGGGTATTTCAGTAAAGGCAAGTTTAGATTGTATGTGAGAAGCTTGCTAACTAACACAAGAAATTTTTAAGTTTGTGTTTGGTTTTTGTTGCTTGCTTTGTAAGTGTGATTAGAAGAAATCATCACATTTTATCAGACTTAACATCAAGACAAGAATCTTGGGACAGTGGTCATTTTTCTTAGTTGATATATTTTAATAGACATAGTCATAGTTGTGGTTTTGGTTGGGTTTTTTATTTGTTTGTTTTTTAAATGGTTGCTTAAGTGAAGGCTACTAGAGGCAATTAGATATTTCAGTGTTAATAGAAAGGGTTAAGGTTTTAAAATTACTTTCTGTTTAATTCAAAATATTTTTAAATTATTTTGAAGTAAATAATAATTTGCATGTTACATGTCCTTTACAGGAAGGAGAGCAATTTGTCAAGAAAATTGGTGGAGTCTTTGCCTTCAAAATAAAAGATGGTCCTGATGGGAAGGAAGCAACTTGGGTAGTAGATGTGAAAAATGGTAAAGGCTCTGTGGCAGTTAATTCAGGTCAGTGATATTTTATTATGTCATTGCAGAAAACATGTAACTAATCAAAATAATATAGATTCATATTCTGTTTAAGCTATAGTGACCTTGAGCAAAAGTGGTGTAGAGCTACCTTAATTTTAAACTTTACTTGTTACTGGCACTTTTAATCCATGATGTTTTGGACCAAGAATTAAACATCTCCTCTGAATTCTCTCTGGATAATTGCATGTTTTGTTAGAGGCTCCAGGCAGATCTGTCGTATGACTTTTACAGGAATCAGAATTTTAAAATAAATAAATAAATAAAAAATTCAAACCTCAGGGGTTTTGTTGTTCTCACCTCTTAAAATATGGGCCAGAAATATAATTTGTAGCTGTTTCTTCAGTGGCTTTGTTGGAGACACTGGTAGGCGGTAAGCTGGTCTATCTTGTCAAGTTACTTCTCTGCAGCTAGTTAAGCAATAAACCATGACTTATTTCAATACTGTCCCAGCTGACATCAACTTCAAGTTCCATTTTAAAAAAGGCAGACATAAATAGGACACAGACTGTGTGGTGGTGAGGAACCCCATACAAGTATTGGAAACAATGGATTTGTACCCTTACAGTGAAAATGTCTTGTCTTGTATCTGAAGCCATGCATCCTAGTAATGTAAATAAAAAGCCAAGACCACAGTCTGTCCTCAGAATCTCATGTGAACATGCATCTCCATGAACATGCATCATAAAGCTTTTAATTAAAAAAATGACAGGGGATTTGATTTAGATTTCATTGATCTAAGTTATTACTAAAATAAAAGCATTGTTTTCTGTCGCATGGACACTTTATCAAAGAGTTAAGTTTAGTAATAAGATGAGTGTAGGAAAAGATGTGTGCAGTTTTTAGCCCCTTTGGTATATACATGAATATTTCTATTAGAGATTATTAAAATAATATCCCAGCTTATTTCTGGTAAGAAAAACCTAAAAACTTCTGGATTTGAGTTAATTCAAATATGTGCTTTTAGAATGCACATGTTGTTCCCATTGAAGGAAAGGACAGGAAATGCCTGAAATTTCAGTGATGAGTATCTTCAGAGAGTGTTGCAGGGGAGAACACATTTATTCTGAGTTGATCTTAATACTAGCAAATTTAAGCTTGATAAAACTTGAGATGATTGTCAGTGCTTGCAATTAACATTCTATGTGATTACAAGTAGATTTTGTTTCTTTTCAAGGAACGGGTTTGCTTAGCACCTTTCGGAAAGGTCCATCTTTCTTCAGTGTTGGGATGGTCTGTGCTACAAGCTGGCACAGAAGCCTGTTGGCTATTGGATGATCTCTTGCTAATATTTTTAGAATGGCCCTTATTTGTATGCACATCAGGTAACATTTTGCTAACCTGTAGTATCCACAGATTCTTCATGGAGTTGCAGCTTCTATTACTGTTTCATCTCAGTTTGAATCGTCATAGTTGACTCTTATCTTACAGATAAGAAGGCGGATTGTACGATTACCATGGCTGACGCTGATCTGTTAGCTCTGATGACTGGGAAAATGAATCCTCAGACAGTAAGTAGAACAAAGATGGGTTGATAAGAGGACTGACTTGTTTGTTTGTTTTGAATGTGTTTAAGTTGAAAACGTTTAAATAAATCCCCTCCTCCAGCACTGCCATGGTTGGTCTGAAAAATGACAAGTCTGAACAAATTGTCTTAAAGTAAGATTAATCAAGCAAGACAGTATCTACTCTTCTGAACAGGTACATATTATCTCAGATATCCTGTGGGCAATCCAGAAGGGGATATAATAGTGCTTGGTTTGCAGAGAAGAGGGGAAAACTGTGTTTGCAGTATGACTTAAGAAAGGAGGAGTGTTGGCCCTCTATTTGGAGGGCTTTACGCCTACAGCTGGCATTAGCATAAGGACTAATCTTGATGCTAAAAAGTGGAAATTGAGGTAAGCATCCACTGAATTCCTACAATTATTTGGGGTTTTTTTATTCCTCAGTGTGTCTGAAGCAGACACACTGCTGTACACTTGGTGTACAAGTAAACCAGACGTTTAAGTGAATTTTAAGTTGCTGTTCCATACTTCTAAACTGTAAATGCTTTGGGTAACATTCTTTTAAGTTCTTGGTAATCACAGGGTAAATAAGAATTTTCACAAACTAAAGTGTGTCTAGGAGAAGTTTGAAGGTAAAACACATTTAAGAAATGTAATGTACATAGAGGAAATTCAGAAGTAATTACAACTTTATATCTACAGTTTGGATATTTCAGTGCAAGCAGTACATCTTTTTGCAAGGTCCAGAGGAAAAAACACAGATCTTTAGTGTGTCTGCTGCACAAACTAGATTTGTAAAACTGAAATAATCAGGTTTTTTATTCCTCAGTGTGTCTAAAGCAGACATAGTGTACAAGTAAACCAGACATTTAAGTGAATTTTAAGTTGCTGTTCCATACTTCTAAATTGTAAATGCTTTGGGTAACATTCTTCTAAGGATTTGAGTAAGAAAACAGTTGTGGCATCTACTGTACACTATTGCTTTATTGTCTTCAGTTGAAATAGGGAAATTCTATTCTATGAACTGTCATCACCGAAACATTGAGTGTTCTGCCCTACTTTGTATACAGATCCATCATTATGATAATGCAAGAAACATGCAATACCAAGTTTATTCTCCTTGGGTATCACAAATACCATAAGCATACAACTTCCTCAGTTTACTATTCTACCTTTTTGTGTCAGAAAATACATTTGTTGTTGAATGTGAGATGTCTGCTAGAACTGCTGGAATTCTAAAACTGCAGGCCAGGACCTTTACGTACATAATAGTCCATAACTTTTGGGAGGAGTGCATTCGGGGTAATATGTTGTATTGTGTTTCATATAATCTTTCTTTCTTTTTAGGCATTCTTTCAAGGCAAATTGAAGGTTTCTGGGAACATGGGCATGGCAATGAAACTTCAGAATCTACAACTTCAGCCAGGCAAAGCTAAACTTTGAGCTCATTAGTGTAAAAAGTCAGTACTTGATATTCTTGACAAAAAAGTAGAATGAAACTAGATGTTATCAATAATATGGCGCAGACTTGGTTTGATTGGACCTCTCTCACCTAAATTTTGTGGTTAGAGACCTTAATTCTCTTAATAAATTCCATCAGTTTGTCTATGGCAAAGATTTTTAGGCTAAGCTTGAGGCACTAGCTCTTAAAAATGGTATATGAGGGTTGTTTGTGACAATTTTTGTTTTAATCAGTATGAAAAATTTTATAAAACTTAATGTTGAATGAAGCTGCTTATCAGATTAGTTGGGAAGAGAGTGAAGAAGCTTATAAATAGTTTGACATATCAGTTAAATAAATTGCATTTTTTTAAAAAGCTGTAATAGCAGGTCCTACAAATGCATTCAGGCTTCCATTCTAACAAATTTGCTGCTGATACATGAAAATGGTCTTACAAAGAGGATCTCTAACAACATTTTTTTAGAATAGACTTTAGGAATTTGCTATAAAATACTTTTCTTATTACTACTTTGGAATTGAAAAATAAACAAAATATCCAGAAGTAAGTAGGAACTGGAACATTGCTTTGAGATTTACAGGATTTCATAATACTTCACCTTGAAAAAAGATTAGGTTTGCTGGGAGAGCAGAGAGGGAGTATAACCAATATTTTACCTGTTTTCGCCTGAGAAAGTCTGGGTGTTGCTTATTATGAAATTCTTATCAGTAATGTAAAAGCTTTAACTTCTGTTTTGGGAAAATGTTTTCTGGTTGGAAATTTAATAGAAAATTAAATATACTTTTCCTGTTCTTCTGTGTGTTACTTCTTTGGATTTATAAACATGGATTTCATGTTAATGCTCTGAATTGACTATTTTGTACAGATTGTCATGAAGGGCTCCTGCAGTCCATCCATTTTTTCCTTCTCGGGCATTGTCAGTAGATACTCCATAAACTACATCTCAGTCCAGTGTATACAGCACATTCTTACATGTGGGCCATGATTGAGAAACTTCCACATGAACTTTCACTTCCCTGGTTTAACTAAAATCATAATAAAAATGAGCTAATTGGAGCCAACCATTCTACTTATCTGGTGTGGATGTTTAGCAGATTGCTGAGCAGTGAGAAGAGCTGCACTGAATCAGACCAAAAATTGATCTAGCCTATTGTATTTTCTGACCATTGATACCTCGGGAAGAGTATTAAGATGGCACAAACATCTGTTTACACAGAATACTTTCCTAGCTGTCAGTTATTTTATTTTTTTTTTTTTATTCCAGCTCACAGATTTGAGCCAGAAGTGATATGTCTGGATTCGAAGTTCTCAGTGGATAGTCTTTCATGAGTTTGTCCAGTCCCTTTTTGAATCCTTGACAGCTTTTTAGCATGGGTCAAGAATTTCTATAGCTTACCTATACATCATGTGGAATTAAATTTATTCCTTTTTATCTTATACATTGCATTTTTATTTTATACTTCTCAGTTGCTTTTTTTGGTTGTGGTGGGTTTTTTGTTTGTTTAGTTGGTTGTTTTTTTTAACTGGAAGAAACAGTGAACAGCTTTGAAGCATCCTGGTATTTGTAGTCTTGCCCTCACCTTCAGGCTGTACAGCTTAAAGAAGAGGACATTCTGTTTAACTGTGTCACATGGAGAGGCCCTTGTAACCTTTTATCCATCCATGGATCCCTGTCTGCTGCATTCCAATTGTCCTGTGTTAAAAAGCTTTCAAGATACAAGAGCATTTTCTGCTTCTATTTTTCTTTCCCCAGTTGCTTTTCTGACCGCTGCTAGTTTTGAGCTGATGTTTTCTTAATTTTCTTTTTTTCTGGGAGGGAGGAGTGTGCGTGTGGTCTTTTCTAAAAATCCTAGATCTCCCATTTACATTCTGCAGTCTTAGAATCTGATGGCTTTGAATAAATAAATTCCACAGTGGACAGAAATCATTTACTCTGTTCATCATAAGGAAGTAGGCAAAGCTCTGTCATACAGAGCAGATTGTGACGTTATCTTTTAGTTCCGTTAACTTTAGATCTGCCTCCTGAAGCTTCTGTGTTACTGCAATTTTATTATGTTAACTTGATTCTTTGAGTGCAGAATTAGAAAGGTAGCTAGTGATATCAAGAGGTGGCTAGTCTGAACATAGCAAAGTTTAAATCATTGGTTTCAAAGGCCTTGCATAAAGAAAAAAAACCCCAACATACTAATGCTCTAGGCAGAGGGTTTAGTGTTCTCAGACTCCCAGTTCACTTAAGAGGAAATTTCAGCTTTAGATGTTAAAATGCTCGGGAGTGTTGTTCTTCCTTCATGGACTCTGGTGAATATCCTTTGCAGCTCTTGAGGGTTTTTTACCAGCTGTCATAAATGTGTTAATCATTTGACAGCCAGAAATGCTGTCAGTTTGGCAGATTTATCTTCTCTTTACTTTCTTTTTTAAAATTAATGTAATTCTTTTGGATACAAATTTTCGTAATAAATAAAAAAATAAAACATGTTTCATTGCTGTAAAAGAAGCAAATAGATTTCTCAGAGTTGGAGCTAGTGAGCAGAGTGATGCCTGACTCAGCAGATCTGGCTTACAGGAATTCAAGTGAATGCTTTGGTTTTTGGAGCACAGATTTTTATTTTTAAACTTTTACTTGAGTTTTGTGTTTCAGTGCTGCTGCTGCTTTGCCTAGTCAGAAATAGGTACAGTGGAATACGTTACACGCTTTATCCCCTGTGCTTTTCTTACAAGTAATTTGAATCATTAGAAGAAAAGCTGATAGTCAGAATGTGGCATCTTTCCTTAAGAAAATGTGCTAGTTCAAGAAATCTCAGTTCCTATATTGATCAGGGTAATAAATAGGAGTTTGTTATGAAATTTTGAATTTGGGATAGTTGCAAGAGAGCTCTCTGTGTGGATAAATGAGGGGATATCCATGGGCAGATGAGGCAGCCTAGGGGGAGGCAGTTACTGCAGCTGTGTGTTGTTGTTTTGGGTTGACCTTACCTCTGGAATAACTTCATGAGGGTGTGTGACACAGAGTGCCTGGTACAGGTGTTCATAACTGCAAGGTTAGGAGGGAAGTAGAGAATCTGACAGGTGGCTCATGGTGGCTTTATTTGTGTAAAGCAAGCCCTCCTAGTGTCAGGTAATCTGGGGTCCCTTTGGTAAGCAGCAGAGAGAGATTGGTTTGCTCAGGTGAGGAGGCTGTGAACAGCTGAGCCTGGTGGCAGCTGGGTTAAGGGGCGGTTCTTTTGGGTGATAGATCATTTCAGGATGTGGGAGGATGGGACAAAGGGGCTTGACTGCATCATCCCTCTCACAATAGAAGAAAACTCAAATGATCACAAGGCTGGATTTGTCCATTTCCCACATGTCCAATTCATCTGAGGTCAGTTTAAACTGTTACCTCCTTGGAACGGGAACTGCATCACTTCCTGTTTTACAGAGCGCTGAGCTGGTTGTCAGCTCTCGTTAAACAGAAAAGAAGAAGAATGCAATTAGCCTAGTGGATAAAAGGCAGGAAAAAGTCTCTTAACTATGAAAAATCAACACTTGAGGAGGCAAACCACATGTGGAGAACAAATGATGGAAAAAACCACAACTGTTTGGAACAAATTCTTTCATTACTTAAATAAACAGCAGCATAATTTGTTGGAGTGACAGTGTGGTGAACTGATCCGTACCCTGTATCTGAAAGAAGAATTCATTGCTAACTTAAAAGCCGATGGCTTTATATGGCCCTGGATGGATTTTCTGGGAAATATTAGTTATATACTGAGATACAGGAACAGAAATATCCTAATAATGCTGCAGCAGGCTAAAAGGAACATGGATAGTATAAAATAAGTACAAAATGTGCTATGTCTGTATCCCATATTTCAGGTAGATTAAAAATAGTCATGGATTTTTAATTTTATTTTTTTTTTAAACAGTACATGTCCCCTGGGAGAACAGACATCTTAAAGTTCATTTGGATCAACACACAGACGCCAATAGGCTCATGGCCAGGCTCTGTTGTGCATACTTAGGTTTGAAAAATACTTCCCTTCCTGCTTTGGAGACAAAAACCCCTTTTACTCTTTGTGTTTTGATTATTCATTTTTTGAAGCAAATGACAGCAAGTTACTTAAAAGAATTTTAATGGGCTTTTTTCTCTCTTTTCAAATAAAGGCACAGT
>NW_010297671.1:2608-5087 GCF_000700745.2 Antrostomus carolinensis | reverse complement strand
GTAGAGTCTTATTTAAATCAGATAAAGGTGAGAGTAAAGAACATTTTAATACCTTTTAAGATACAGCTAAAACTTAAATCTCCAGAATGACTCGTGCCTCACTCCAGGCTGATCACAAGTGAGCTGATGCCTGTAGGACCACTGTTCTTGGAGGTCATGCTTCAGTATATCTGCTTACACCTTTTATTCTGTGCCATGTTGTTACTTGACTGTGCTGACTGTTATTTGAGTTTATCATATCATATCTAAATTTAGTCTGTAATCTCTTTAGGACAGTGACAATAGTTGCAAAGTCAGAGCTGAGCAGGTCTCATGGGTTTGAGCTGCCTGTGTGCTGTCCTGATCCGCCCAGGTTCCACGAGGCAGGTGCAGCCTTGGTGTAACAGGTAAGTTGTCTTTCTCAGTTACAGTAGTGGAATATAGTGTACTGCACACTGCAGCTTGGCCCTGGACATGTCCTTATGCTGTGGTCTGTGAGAGTATCTTTGAAAAATAAGAGCTCAAGTTAGCAAAGTCTGTCCTTGACCACCACTGGGGCTTTTTTCTGCTGGAGCCAGTGCAGAAGGTTGGGTCTTGCACGGTGTGCTGTGTGCCAGGCCCATTGCAAAAGCAGTACGGTGTGCTGCGGCATGGCGTGTGCTGTCATAGCTGCCAGTTGCTCAGTGAAGTACCCTAGCAGTTGTTTGCCCAAGGACTTGTTTCTCTGCTATCTATGTGATCTGAAGAAGTGATCATACCAAAGTTTAAACTGAGTCTTCAGCTTCAATTTTTAAAGCTGAGAATGTTTGTTTGTTGGTTTTTCATTTCGGCTGCAACCACCACTGTCATGCACCAGCAGGGAACATGCAGAGTACTAAGACTCCAGTTTGACTGGAAAGATTGCCTGCAAATAATTCTAGGTTTTGAGTCTTACAGTGGAAGTTCTTTCCTCTGAAAGCACCAGAAAGCTGTAGAGATGGAAACAGTGGTTGCCTGAGTCCATGCCATGCCAGGGCATAGCCTTTGGCTTAGTGATGGGTCAGAACACATCTAGGTAGGTTTGACTGCAGCTCTGGTTTTCCTGGGGGTTTATGTGGGTTCTGATGATGGAAATGTAGTGCTGGGCCTGGAGATAGGACACTGTGAGTTTGGGATACATTGATGTAAGGGGGTAAGGTGTGGAGGAAGTGAAATCTTGGAAAAAAACAGCCTATATAGGTATTTTGTAGCATAGTGTAAGGGTGTGAGTGTTACCTTTGCACATGGGGTATGTGGTTTCTAGTACTGGCTCTGTCTTGCCGGATAATCCTGGGCTGGTTATGACACTTGTGTGCCTCTGTTTCCCCACTAAAGGAGGTATAATGCCCCTCTGTTTATACTGTAGTACCTGTAGATGCTATGTGACAACTAAGTACTGTACTTATACAACAAAAACACAGATAAAAACATACTTTTGGGTAAGGGTGAATCCTCCTCTCTTCCTTTCACTTGTGGACTGCTCTGGCATCAATAGTGAGCGAGGTAATCACCTTACTCCTCCTTCTCTGTCCACAGACTGGGTTAAGACGGGGTGGTCCTCCAATATAAGCACACTTTTTTCCTCCTCCCTGAAAACACTGTGTAAAATTTGTTGTATGGACTCAGGATACTGTAATATAGAAAGGGTAGCAGGCAAATGCATCCTGGATCTCTGAACCCCTAAGAAAAAGAAGCCAGCTTTGTTTTGTTTTCATTTTTGTTTTAGTAAAAACACACTTCCCACAGTAACTTTTGAAACTTAGACGTGGCACAGAGGGGGATCAATTCCAGTTGATATGAGCCTGGAAGAAGAGAGGGAGGAAATAACTTAATTGCTTTAGACTTCAGCTGGAGTCGAGAGGGAAGAATCGGTGTCTGTCCCTTTTGTGGAATTCAGCAAGAAGGTTGTGTTCTTGGTGAGGACAGATCCTCTGCAGATTTGGTGGAGGTACTGTACGGAGCGCTGCAGATCATTCACAGAACAGGTGGCTTTATATTTAAATTAGTAATTCTGCTGTCAGTGATAAAAAGCTGTGTTGCTTTCTTGGAAGTATTGCTGCACTTAGAGTATACTGTCTTATAAACAGTGTGTTCCTCTCTTTTTACCAAGAGGGAAAAAAGGAATGTGAGGCTTCTGGACTTCTTCTGTATGTATGTGGTGGTGGTGGTGGGGGGTTGTTTTGATGTTTAGTGCTGTAACATGGGGCTTAGAAGATAAAAAAGAGATTGGGTAGATGGATGTATCAAATTTTGAGACTTTGTCTCTAAGATATTTACAGTTTCAGCCTATCTATCTCTGGTCCCTGAAGATCAGTTGATGGGTTGAAAACCATGGGGAGTTAAAAGAGGAGGGAGATGAAATGCAGGAAAAACTGGTGATTTGCCTGTTCCTGGCTAGTTTGAACTATAGCCCTAGGGAATGGGAGGACATTCCCACCTGGAATTCAGATTTTGTGTTGAATGTGGCTAAAACTAAAGATCT
>NW_010297671.1:0-2574 GCF_000700745.2 Antrostomus carolinensis | reverse complement strand
ATGCTGTCTCTGCTTCTGTCAATTCCAGCATGCTTGCTTTTGGCATCTGTCATGGATCTTGCAAACTGTGTTGACAAAAAGCAATGGGAGATTGTTTCTTCCTCAGCCTTTATATTCAGACTATAGCTGCTTCCTCTTTCCTACTCACATTTTCCCATATGGTGACTTTGGAAAATTCCTCTCCGATTTCACTGGGAAGTGCAGGAAACTCTCGTTGGTAGAGGGTTGCCTGTTACTCTAATTCTGCTGCTCACATCTGGAAAGGATCTGGCTTGGAACGGGGAGACTCGCTCTGAGCTCAGCGCGTGTAACTGACATGGCATGAGCTGAGGGAGCCTGTAGGGGCAAGAGAAATGTTCTTCTCCATTCATCTGATTTCTGACAGCAAAGGTGAGTTTTTCAGCACTTTATTTTTTTAAAAAAAGCTGGATTATCAGACAACATCCAGCAGCCTGCCTTTTCAGCTGCAGCTTTTAGATTAGAAAGGATATAAAGTGTGAGTAACAAACTCAGTTAACCTGTTGATATTGAAGGAGAGGATGTTTTTCCCTCTGTGTGTGTGTGTCCTGTGAGAAATGTGTATGGAGAATAACAGATAGATGAGATATTTTGAACATGATTCTGTTGTTTATTGAGGTAACTGTAATCACAGAGAAGCATATAGTAACTCCTGAAGCTTCAGTTTACTTCTTGAGACTGTGCCACTCTGCCTCTGGTGCTGTGTGGCAGCAAAGTGCAGTGGTGGTTCTGTCTGGACTCAGAAAGATGCAACCACAGAAACTCCTGAGTTGGCTTCAGTGTAACTTTAGTCTTTGGGTGGAAGGACCTGATTTGAGCTACTCCTTTAATAAGATTTCTTAGTAAGACTTTGGATCAGGCCCATGGGAATGAGTTTAAATGGAGTAAGTTACTTCAGACTTTCTTTGAACTAAAAGAAAATCAAAATCATGCCTGGTTTTACTGCCTGGACTCCAGATGCAGGCAGATGTTTCTGTATCCAAAGCATCTCCCTGTGGCACCAGAGCAGCATTCACTTCAAAGGCATTGTAGCAGAAGCATGCATATTGATGACAACGGGGTGAGATTGCCTCAGAAATTTTAGTGAGCAATAGATACAATATTTTATGTTGATTTTTAAACATCTTTTCAGCTATATATGTGGAAAAGTCAGCATGTCACAAATCTATAGAGCCTAATACCAACCATGAGGTACCTGTGTGCTGTGGGAACAGTGTTGGTGTTGTTACAGCCGGGCTGGTTGTGACCTGCATATAAAAGGGGTTTTTTAAAGTTTCTTTTGTAAGTATCTATAAGTAAAGTAAGCTTATATTTAGGAAAAAATACTGTTAGAGTTCCAACATATCATACTTCCTGAGATTATTTTCTGATATTATTTTCTCTAAGATTTCTGAAGTATTTTCTGAGATTAAGTCACCAAATACTGAGGATTTTACTTATCCACTGTTGGCATATTCATATGGCCAATTTTGATCTCACTATTAATATCTAGCTGCCATATAAGGAACACCATCTGATCTCTGGAATGTTTTATAAAGGAGATTAATTTCATTATATTCAGTTTTTACAGATATGGAAGCAGTGGAATAGTGGAGCAGGGGGAAGAGGGATCAAACAATATTTAATGCTTAAAATCACCCAGCATGTTGTTAGCAAAGACCAGGACCAAAGCAAAACCATCTGTGTCTCAGGATGCTCTGTCCTGTAGTCCCACAATCTCCCATTTCTTCAAGTGTAAGTTAATATTTAAGTAAATTGCTGATGATTTTCATGTCTGTAACTAAGAGCAGGATCTCTCCGATGCCTCCCAAGCACCCAAAGTCTGTGAGAGCCCCAGAGGGAGCTTCAGCTGGTGCAAAGCAGCAAAGCCCCGTGGATGTAAATGGAGATGTGGCAGTTCTGACACTGGCTCTGGGAGGTTGTTGTTTCCGATGCCCCTCTGGGCTGGCAGAGGTGAACACAGAGTACTTATTTCATAGTAAGGTCACGAATCCATTGTGCTTTTTCACCTTGAACGATCAGCCTAAATAAGAATGTCTTGTTCCTGTTGAACACTTCTGCGAAGAATAGCTGAAAGGAAAAAAGCCATTACCCGCTCTTACTGCAAATCCTTATGTATGAAATCTGAGACGGGCAACGAATGAGACCGAGGGGGCTGGATTAGGGCCAGCTGGCCCGTCCCGTAGATATTCAACTTCTGTTTGAATTATTTTAACCTGCTCCCAGAAAGATAAAAGCTGAACATTAGCCAGACCTCTAAGGTTCAGATCAGCACTGTCCAAAATCAATAGGAAGCCCGTTTTGTTTTCAGTAGCCATGAGACTGTGTTATTGTTCGATGCCCCCTGAGAGGCATCCTGACAGCCTGAGTCACTTTTCCAGCATACCCTGTTTACATTAACGAGAAGTTTCTTCCCTGTGCAAAACTGCGAGGCACAGTACAACCAACGGTCACACAGAAATAACATTGCATAACCTCCTCTATAAATCTCCGGGATCATCTGGCGTTTCTCAGTATGAAAAAAGCAATAAATAACTCGAGGACCCAGGGACGGGG
>NW_010297670.1:29008-36265 GCF_000700745.2 Antrostomus carolinensis | reverse complement strand
TTTTTTTTTTTTTTTTTTTTTTACAAGTTACAAATTTGCTGCATTGGATTTTATTTCAGTTTATGCCTCACAATTGTCACTGAGTATTTAAACTATCAGGAAATTTATTAACATCTTAATTAAAATACTTAAAGAAAATCATAAATTATATGCCAGCAGAGACAGAGGGCTGCTGCTCTGTGTTTCCTTCCTATGCTTTACACTTTTTTATTCCTCAAAGTGTTCCCAAGATCGCCTTGCTAAACTATTACCCTTGACTTTACATTCTTTTTTCTGACTATGAGATGAAAATTTTAAATGCAGACATACAGTTAATTGGATTTTATTATTGCTTGACTTCTTCTTAATTGCAGGGCATGGCATCAAATTATTTCTTAATGGTTTTTAAATTCTACATTTTGCACCAATCAGCATCAAAGTCAGTAGATTTTGGCACATGCTTTTGTGAAATGTTAATACAGGTCATAATTACTGGAAATATTGAGGTCTGCACTGATATAAATTAAAACTGTTTTAGGACTGGACAGGAAGAAGTAAGCAGTCTGTAGTTCTTCAAACTGAGGCTTGGTTTCAATCTTCTGTCATCATTAATAGGGAAAAAGGTAGATGTTAATAATTAAGAAATAGTGTCTCAATTTGCTGCATATACTGTAATGAAATAAAATTACAATCTCTGAAGCAGAAACACCCAGGGGTATGGTTCCTATGGTTTTAGATACATGATTTCTATGGTTATTAAGATACACTCTGGCTTGTTTTAAACTTTGCTGTTAGACTCTCATAGGTAGGGTATTGTTAATCAATAATTAATAGTTTCATTCATGATTTGTATCTTCTGAGGCTATAAATTATTAATATCAGGCATCTACAATAAGCATAAATATTTATATATTCTATTTTGCTTATTATACTTCAGTTTTAAGACTGTAAAAGAGATCAAAAGCGCTATTAAAATATTTGGCTAAAGCAAAAGTCTACTGAATTTATTGCTAAGTAGTATATATAGAAATATTAAGGCTGAGAAAGAGAATATTTTTCTTTCCTAATTTTCAGATTATTTTTTTTTAAAAAACGAAAAGCCTTCCTGCATAATTTCCAAACAATCTTATAACCTAAATCTGAGTTCATAAAAGTGAATGGCAAACCTGCAAAATGTTCAGCTGTGTAGATATTCTGTAAGTCAGTGTGTCAGTCAAATGAAACCAAGACTTACAGCAGGGTCTTTACTATCTGACAGTAGATTCTGAGACACCTCTCATTCATCCTGAGATTCTAAATCTCTTGAGAATCCCTGACAAAGCCCATTTTACAATCAGTAAAAGTTAAACACCTATAAAATGTTATATCCACTGCTGATATTAGTTAGGATGCACTGATGGAAAACATTTTGTTCTCTCTGAATGGTTACCTTTTTCTCAGTGATCCATTTACCTGGGAACTATAGTATCACAGTACTTTACTAGCTGCTGTGATAGCCTTTCAACTATGCAAGCAGTAGGAATGCTTTATAAAAGTATTTGTAAGAGGTTGAATTTTATGGGCTGCATGTTTGGTTTACGAAAATTTGTTTAATCACAAGGCTTAAATGCACCTACTTTAAAATACATTCCGTATCTCTTTGCTTTCAGAACTGAACTATGTATTATTTACAAAGCATTCATCCATGTATCTGTTTGGAACAACCTAGTTTCTTTAAGATGAATATTTTCTGCTATAGAATATCTGTTCTTTTAAAATTCTCAGCATCAAAACATGCTTTAATTTTTCTTATAATTGTTTAATAAAATTTTAAAATATTTTAAAATTAAATAAAATATAATGCGATGGAAATAATATAAACCTGTTTTTGCTATTTAATACAAAACTTTGGTTTTCAAATATTCCTTTTATAGCCTCTTTGAGACCTATAAAAACTAGATTATCAACTCAAATTCCACAAAATAGGCCCAAGAGGACTGAAATACAATTCTTTCCTTGAAAATTTTTCTGAGCATGTAGTACTTGTAAGTAGTATTTATTTCCCTTGGCCCCTGTTTTCCAATGGAGGTTAATGTTGCTTACAATCCTGTGTCTAAACACCAAACTACAGTTTCCATAACAGGGAATAGCTTAGAGAAGTAAAGGTTTTTCTCTCTATTTCTGAGTATGCTTATTCTATCAGCAGTCTGATTAATCCTTAGCATATTTTGGTGTAAATCAGAGACTGATGGGAAGACTATTTTAATAAATTATACTTGTATTAACCTCAAAAATCTATGACACCGGAAGTTCCAAGCAAACTTAAGTAAAAATTTATTTACTGCGAGGGTGCCAGAGCACTGGGACAGGCTGCCCAGAGAGGCTGTGGAGTCTCCATCTCTGGAGATGTTCAAAACCGGCCTGGACGCAGTCCTGTGCAACCTGCTGTAGGGAACCTGGTTTGGAGGGAGGGGTGGACTAGATGATTTCCTGAGGTCCCTTCCAACCCCTACAATTCTGTGATTCTGTGATTATTGTTCTAAAAAGAAATTCACCAAATCTGAGTTACTTGATACCTGAGTTAAATTTGAGTTAACTTGGTATCTGAATTTCAGCTACTGACTTGCCTCTGTTCTATATTCTTCTCTTTCAGTCAGAAAATGTAAATCTCAAAGTAGTACAGTTCCCACTAAATATGTTTACTGCTAAAAGGAAATTTGCAGCTGATACTAAATAGATTTTTCTTCCTCTTTACATTGTCTCATGGGAAAAGCTAAACAAAGTCAAGATTTGGTTTAGTCCACTTACAGATTTGTTTGGACCCATAATGTTTTGCCTATGAAGTTTAAGCACATTTACCTTTCTGTGCAAACCAGGGTGGGAGAGGGAAGAGAATTACCCATCCTATCACAGTGCAGCCCATCCACACAGATATAGCTGATACAGCCACTATGCCACTATTTTCTGTGTAGCCCCACTGCTTTTTTCAAGGGCAGTTAACAAAATACAAAAAAAAATTTCTAAATATTCAGATATTAAGGCAATGAGAGATGTGGTGGTCTCACCTACAGATAATATCATGTGGTCCTGCACTCACTCCCTGCACCCAGTGAGATGGGAAGAGAATCACAACGAAGGGGTCATGGATTAAAAATGAGGTCAGGGAGGCCTCACTCACCAGTTATAGTCATGGGCAAAACAGACCCAACTTACTGAAGAAAAATTAATTTAACTCACTACCAGTCACCAGAGTAGGATAGTGAGCTATAACAACCACATCTTACAACACCTTCTCCTCACCCCTCTCTTCTTCCTGGGCTGAAAGTACTTTGGTCCTGGTTTCTCTACCTTCTTCACTGCAGCAGCACAGGGGACAGGGTATTGGGGTTGCAGTCAATTAACTTCTGCTGCTCTTCCCGGCATGAAGTCCCTCACGCAGGCTGCAGAGAGTCCAGGAAAAAAGTGTTCCAATGTGGGCTTGCCATAGAGTCATAGACCTCTTTGGGCACAGCTCCCAGCTCTGGCATGGGCTGCAGACAGACCTCCGTTCCAGTGCACCTCCCCCCACTGGCTCTGGCATTGAATGTCTCAGGGGTCTCTAAATTCAGTCACAACTGCCCTTGGGCACAGATTTCCACTTCAGCATGGAGTCCTCCATGGCCTACACGTGGGTATGTGCTCTGACATTAAAATTCCATGGCTACAGGGTACCTCCTTTACCTTCTCCTACTCCATGCAGTTGAACTGGGTGTCTGATGCTTTCTGTCCCCCTCCTGGCAATGAAACTCTCTCTTTGTTTAGGCCGATGGTCATCATGTTTTCAGGTCTATGGCCTCTCCTCCAGGTTCTCTCCACCTTCTTCCTTCCAAAACCAGTTCTTCCCTCATAAATATGAATTTTAAGAGGTATTTTTTATTGCTTAGCCTGGGCTGGAGGTGAGTCACCTAGCAGCCAGGGGAGCTTCATGAAGCTTCTCACAGGAGCCATCCATGTATCCCCTTCCTCTGCTAAAAATTCCCCCCCCACCCAATCCAACACAAGAAGTTGGGTCATAAAAGAGGTCAGCCTCTCTTACTCTAGATTGAGAAAGGATATTCTTTAAATATTCTTTAAATAAAATACCTTGATTTAATGTATATCAAGACTTCCAAGATATTGCTTGTACATGACACCTTCCTTCCCAAGATGGGTTATTGTGAGTCAGCCCCTTGCTCAGTTTAGCATTAGCCACTGTGATTACATCAAGCCAAATCTCTTTATTTTACTCACCCCTACATTCCTGACCTGTTGCTTTTGTTGACTTCTGGTGCTTTAGTTACATTTTAATTCCATATGGCTTTTCAAAAGGGAAATATTTCTGGTCAACAATTGTATATTAATTGTGCATTATTAAATTATGTTTTCTTCACAATAAGTTAGATAGTTGTCTATTATGTGCCAGAAACATTTTGCATTACATGTTTTGAATTAAAATATCTTTAATGAATACACATATTTAGCATATCTAGGGAAAAAGAACAAAAAATGAAAAAAAAAAATGTGCAAGACACCTTACAGTTTAGACCCAACATCCAACTTTCAAAAAACCGTTATGTTAGAAACTTCAAGAGGGTCTGAAGAACTATGTAAATGGGACTTACTCATATACATACAGCCCAAAATAAAGCAGTGCATAAAGCTTTTGAGATGTCTCTGGTAGTAAGAGGACAGTACTATTCTAACACAGATAACCTGCTTTCAGTGTCTGAGCCAGCTTATCCAAAGGCATTTCAGATGTTCTTTCACAACAATGTTATATGCTGAAAGACACATCTTTTGAAAGACCTTCATGTCATGCTCTCATATGTGAAATATTACTTAGACAAAATGATTTTTCCCTAGAATAAAAAGCTTTCTAGACAATCGGTCTGGGCTTTGTTTTTGTTTCGTTTTGTTTTATTTAATTTTTGTTTATTTTCCTATAAGCTTTTTAGCTAAGCTAATAGAGTCTGAAACAAACCCCTGCATTCATTTTACTGTGCAGGTTTTAACTCACTTTTTTTTGGTACAGTACTTGTATTTCTTAATCATAAATACAAATTTCCTCCCACGGAAATGAGAGGAAGTGTTCTGATTAACCTGAATGGTAACAGAGGGAGTTCATATATTTCACAGCTGCTTCTTAAGGAGCATTAAATCTGATTCTCCTTGTTATTATTCATAGCTAAGCTTAAAGGAAGAATGCTGCAGGTGTCTGCTACACTTCACAGAAGCTGAGAATATGAAGTGAAGAAGAAAATAGTTCATGTGAAATCATGTGAGGAGTTTAGGAAAACATAAGTTTGTTGCTTTTTTTTAAATAAAAAGCAAAATACAGCTATCATTACAAGAATTGCATCTTTCAGCTCTGTGAATGCATAAGTGTTAGAAAAAATGAGAAAATTTTCTTCAGTAGTAAAGTCACATTTTAAAGATATGACAGGGATTTTTTTGTTTTCCCCACGGAAATTTGTAGAATAAATTAGATTTAATATATATATGGTGTAATGATTAAGTATGTGAGATCTCTTTATATCAAAAAAGTGACTGAAAGTCACTTTGCCTTCCAATATTCAGTGCAATGACTGTAATGACTCAGTGATATTTATCCTGCCCAAAATGTCTAGGATCCCAGATGCAGCTGAGTCCTTGAATTTTATTCCTTTCCCAGAAGTGCATTTTGTAACAATATAGGGATCATTACAAACTTAAGCATCTTCATGGACACAGCTCAGATTACTTAAAAAAAAAAAAAAAAAAAGCCTGTAACAGATGCTGATACTGCAATCTGAAATCCGAAACAATAATAACTTGGACCAAACTGTGTCCTTCTTAGTCAGTTCTTGTTCATTTGCCACTTCCTCTTCCCACTTCCTTTTCTTTTATTGAATTGCTGGCACCATATCATATAGCAGTACCACTGTTCTTTGGGGTTTTATCGTTCACACCTGACGTTTCTTTTGCTTTATGTAGATTTCTTTGTGAGGCAAACAAGACCTCAGCCTGAGGTATGTGTGATACCAGCTTAATAATATTTTCTAATATTTATACAAACAGGAAACTTTTGCTTGGAGCATATTTATATAGGATAAATAAGGATATCATTTACCTTAGGAATAACATATTTTCATGAAATAACGTGTGACTCTACAGTCTGCTGAGAAAAGCCATAACTTGCAAAGATATAGGGATAATGGAGTAGTAAGCCATTACATGTGATTTTTCTGCTTCATTGTTCTCCATTTGTAAACACGGAATAAGAAACAAATAATCCTAGAAAACAAATAAAATTGGCATAGATTGACCCTTAAGTCTTTACTGGCATGTTTAATGATGTCTTGCCCTGGCTGCAAAGGTAAAGTGACGGCTGCCTCAAGAGACTTGATGGATTGATTAACTTTTTTCCTGCCTACTATACAGTCATCTGTAGTTGATCAGCTTTTAGGATCCCAGTGGGAGAAACTTTGAGGCACAGTACAAGACTTTTTTATTTTAGTTTATTTTTTTTATCTGGCTCAATGATCCTCATCTGTAAATCAGTATCATGCAGCTGGCTTTTCTAGGACTGCAGAGACCAGAATGCTTGGACAGAGGGGAAATCAGTTGCTATTTTTCACTAAAACTTTTAAGAAACCAAACCTCTCAGTCTTCAATCTAAGCAAAGTCTAAATGATGCTCACAGATTAGATTTATTGTCTGGCTTTATACTTTAGGACTCTTGACATTTTGTCAAGGAATACACAATGCATAGTTTCTTTCAAAACCGTTCTAATGTTTTACCAATAGCTGACAAAAAATTACAGGTGCATTAGTAGTCATTAATCTCTAGGATGTTGTTAATTATCTATACATTGACAATATGCATTTTTAACTAAACGTTTCATGCCTCATGTTTTCACACTTCATGTCAAAAGATGGCACAACTCAGCCCTGTAAAGCTTTGGCAGGGAAGGTTAATTTTCAACAGTTTCATCATGCATGAGTGCTGCTTAACATCATTTGAAATGCTATTAGGCAGCCAAACATTATTTGTAAAACAGTTTATTTTGGATTATTTCAGAGGCAACATAAAGCACTAGCTCAAAACTTTGGTGGGCTGCAACAGAACAGGTACAACTCGCTCAGCAGCAATGAGAATGACAGAAGCATAGAACATTGTGAGTTGGAAGGGACCCACATGGATCATCAGTCCAACTCACATCCAAGCACAGGACAATCCCAAGATTCAGACCATGTATCTGAGGGTGTTGTCCAAACGCTTCTTGAATACTGTCAAACTCC
>NW_010297670.1:18868-28998 GCF_000700745.2 Antrostomus carolinensis | reverse complement strand
GGGGGGGGCGGGGAGAGGAGGGAGGGGAGGGGATCCCAGACGGAGCAAATAATGACGCATTTGTTTTGCGGACATCTGCCTACAAACAACTCTCCATCAAGTAATTTAATATAGCCCACTAAGGAATTATCAGTTTTTAATGACATTCTATTGGCACCAGTTTACAATGGATGTAAACTGGTTGCATAAAGGCATTCAGTTTTCTCTCCAAGTATAAGAAAGAGTATCTTTGTGTACAAGGTTCAGAAGACCTAAAGATACTCCTTTCTTTGCCACATATATAATTTGTAAGTGTATACACAGGTTTGTAAAATGGGGAGAGCACTACTATTCTTTCCTTTTTTATTTTTTTTTTCCTTAATACTTTGGTTTTTTGGTCTGCTCAGTTTCTGAGCTCCTAACCAGAGAGGCTCATGATTACTAAGGAGTTACAACATAACCTGTGTGCTCTAATAATACAAGCAATTAGTAGGGTTTCTAAAAATAGTATTAATCAGATATTAATATGTGACTGCATACACATGTATCTACATATACATAAATAAATGTAAATGACTGATGTCAGGAAATACAGCAGTCATGAAATATAGTTGAATCATAGTGGAGTTGTTTACAGTATTTGACACTAACATTGTAAAAGATTCTTTTACAGGAACCTACATAGATTTCAGCAACTGCTTTCAGTCAGCTTTGAAAAGTGTTCTTCATGGGTTTTTTTTGCTTCTGCATTAGTGTTGCTTAATGCCAAGATTGTCACTGCTGTGTGCTATACCTGGATATTATGAATGATGCTACTAATTATACTAATACTATAAACAATATAAACAGAAATATTTCTGCCATCAGCTGTCACTTTTGATACTCATAGTCATAAATGAAAGTTGAGGAAAGAAAAGAGAAATATTTCATTGATTCCAGAGGTGTGCCTGGCTATTCAGAAATAATTATACTACTTGATGAACCATGGCACTGTCTGCTCTTGTCTTCCTGTTTGATTACAGATCAGATACTAGCACTTAATGGGTAAGTAAGGGATCTGCCAGTAAGCTTTCCTTCATGCTGTGTTTCAGGATACATTATAACGATTCATGTGATGAAGTGCAGCTTTCTATTATATGCTGACATACCACAATGCAAGATGGTGAAGTGTCAGAACCGATTCGTTGCAATGTGATCTGCCACCCATGAAATGGAATGCTTCAAAAAAACAACATGCCAGTCCTCAAATAAACCTGACTCCAGTAAGTACTGCAGCCAGTAGACTGTGTAAAGTGCCTTAAAGTTGTCCATAGATTGCTCAGCTCTTCTGCCAACATAAAACTAACAGTCTAATTTTAGCTCCACATTGAAAAAAATGTAGTTAACCTTACAACACTACAGCTACACTAGCAAGATTTTATTTTAGCCACTACAGCAAATGCTGACTTTTAACTTTTATAAGGTTATTTATTAAGACATGCAGTTACCTCCCAGTATACACAATTCCTCTATGGCTGTGAATGAACAGCAAAGGACCTAGCATTTGTTAAGCTCTACTACAAACAGGGTCTACTGAAATAGTCATAATGTATTCTATTAGTAAACATAAAATCTATATGTGATACTGTGTCAGACTTTCAGCATAACAGCAGCCAGATTTGCACTGTACACTACAGTGATCCCAAATCAGCATTTACAGAACAGGGACTTAAGAGTAACACAGCTGATAAACTATAAGGGAACAAAAATGCTGTTCTTTACTCATAATAATGGTTTAACTGGAAAAATCTTATCTGGCTATACTTGGCTAGACTAAGCATCTTCTTGCTAAGCTGGTAAAGACACTAGCATGTTGGTTTAGTTTGTTATTGTAAGTTTTTAATGTATTGTTACGTTCTTGGGTGGGAGGGAAGGAGAGGGAAGGAAGGAGTTCAGCTAGGTTAAAAATTTGTTAACCACTCACCCATCTTAGTTGGCATGTAATGCGTTTAGTGTGAAGAGCGTTGAATTTGTTTCCATGGAAGGACAACCTCAAGTCACAGCAGAAGAATCCCAAAATACCACAACATTGCTGGAAAAATCAAAACTGATAACTGTCTTGCAAGAAAAATGGAAGGAGGGCTCATGTGGTAAATTAGATGGCCGTTGGGTAGTATGGGGCTAATTCTGAGTATTTAGTTGGAAAATACTGAAGTTAGATTTGGTTAAATCTTGACTACAACAGAAGATTTAGACATATTGCTTAATTCTAGAATGGCCATCTTAGCCTCTTTAAAATAAAAAACCATTTGCACTTACTAGTCCAATCTAATATTCAGCATCAAACATTGCCAACAAACCATTACTATGATATAGCAGATGACATTTAGGTCACAGTTCAAGGAGACAGGGAATCTGTCTTACCATTGACAGAAGAGTAGAAGCTCTGTCAGGATGATATCAATGCTCTTCCTCTCTCTGTGGACACCATCAGCTGATTTCATCACTCAGGACATCAGTAGCACTACCAGAAACCACTATTAAATACCATCTAACAGTTGTGACAAAGATTTCAGTGATATGTGAAACACGAAGCCAAGAATTATTATGTTCAGGACTGTCTGAGATGGCCTCCTGCCTACTATGGTGCGATGGAGGATACAGGCTGATTACTTGTGATTGACATGTTCTAACTTAAGAGGTTAAGTAACACTTTGTGCTCTGAAATCTCCGTAGTCTGTTATTTTGTTATGACATTATTGTAAATGAATTGTTAATCCATTAAAAGCTATGTTTTTTCATGGATATTTTAACAAATTAATTGAGGGGAAAAAAAAAAAAAAACCAAAAACAAAGTATTATTTCTTGGAAGAACAGACAAGTGTATAATTTATAAACTAATTCCTTCTTATGTTCTTCTAAAACCCCAGAAGAAAAGATCATCCTTGCCCCTAACCCCAAATGCTGTTTGGACCTGAACTTTTCATATTTTATTTCTCATACAGTCACATGAACAACTTAATAAAGTCAATTCCATGCAGTCACTAATATCTCATGGGCAATTTGTGTTGTCTTTCAAGAAACTGATGATCACAATTTTCCTTACATTTTCTAAATCTTGACTTAAGATATAAAATATGTAACAATATCTTCAGCTAAATTCACTATAATTTACAGCTAGCTAATATTTTTCCTCTGTATTATATTAACTTTAACATGAAAGTTTATTATAATTTCTTGTGAACACCACAATTACTGTGTATGTGTATATTACGTGTATATATGTTTTTAAAACAGTTTCTCATTTACTTTCTCTTCTTAACTTATTCTTTTCACTCACAGAATAAATCACTGTACACTGGCGCTTAGCAAATAAAATTTTGTGAGATACAAAAAAAGTTCTTAATTTAATATTCCCTGAAAGAGATTTTGAGATTATTTCTATACAGGTAGCTGCAAACAGACATGAACTGACCCTCCTTCAAGCCATAGCAGCTGAAGCAGTGCAAATCAGGAAGCTGTACAGCCACACTGCTGAAGTACTGAGTTAACATTTCCTTCAAGAGCTCTTCTAGCTGTCTCAGAGAGAGATACTGATTTTCTAGCGGAATTATTTCTCACTGACCTTCCTCCTGTTCCTATCATTGATGATATTTAAGGCAGCTGCACAGCTTGCTTCAGTATGTGAAGTCATTATCAAGCTTAACACTAGTAGCCTGAGAAAATGTGTTGGTATTTTATTTTTTTCTCTGTTGCATGTTCTTCTCTACCTTGTTATCTACTTCCAAAAAAACAAAAGACAAAATAGCATAGCTGTGATCCACCTCTCTGAGCAGAAGTACCCCTTCAACAAGAGAATCCTGCTCTAAATTGCAGTCTGCTCCACCCTTGGCAAAAATAATGTGAATTATCATTAAACACACAGAGTGATTGACTTTCTCAGGAAGTATATCTGAATGGCCTGAAGCATTGCAGCCATTTAATCCTAGGCAATTTGGTGGGAAGCAGAACTGTGAGAAAGATGAGATGACACTGAAAGTGACTTGACTCTGTCAGATATTGACTGTGACTTCTATTTGTTTTTTACTATGCTCACTTATCAAATTTTATTTTAAACATTACATGCTCTTTTACAGAAATTAACATAGAACATACTGCTCACAAAAAAGACCAGTGGTGACATGAATAGTAAAACTGTAGAATAATTATTCAGTAGCTGCTGCAGGCTTTGGAAGACAGCAGAAAACAGCTTCAGAGATTTTTTCATGGATGTAAAAAAAAAACAAAAAACCAAAACAACCCAACTCTGGACACTCCTGATATCACAGAAATAAATAAAGTTCTAGCAGACAGCTAACCTTAGTTATCTAGTTACACTAACAAGCTAACAAGCTAATGGTGTGTTTTGACAGGAAATGAGGCAGGACATTAGCAAGTTACTAGCTAAGTGGAGATTACCAAGGCAAATGTAAGTTCCAAAAAACCTGATATCAAATCAGTTGAAGAAGTAGAATTAATAAAATGGACTATTTATTTGGAAAGTGATGAGGATAATAAAGATGAAGAGTCTGGGAAAGAAAAGAAGAGTGAAGAAGGGTATATAAGGGATATCGGATCATATAATCAGGAGGTCAGCCCTTCTCTTGGTCACTGTAGTTTGAGACAGGACTACAAACCCTTCCTTTTTTTGAAAATACTCATGTCAGACTTCTACAGTCAGGAAAGTCAGGCATGTTCTTCCCCAGAGCTGTTGAGAGCACACCAGGAATGCTCTTCCAACCTTCAACAGGGGAATGTTCAGAGAGTGCTTTGTAGTAACTTCATCTCTTCCTAATAGAAATGGTTACAATGGATTTAAAATTCTGCAATATGACATAATAGCTGTGAAAGGGAAAAAAAAAATGCTATGAGGGCTTTGGTGAGCCAAAGTGACTGGCAAATTGCTAAAGAAAATGAGCAACGGACAAATGATTAATGAAGGAGTTGGGAATCTCATGGAAAGCATGTAAAAGAAAAAAATGCAAAATACAGAGAATAAAAGTAGTCTTAAAATTGTAGAGCTAGAGAAGATGTAACTTGAAATATATTTATCTTAAAAATGGAGATAACTGTACCAGTTTGTGATGTTTCCCTAGCTGAGTTTATACTTGCTATAAACTTGTACTGTAATGTTTGAGCCCTTCTTAGTCTATGTAATATATAGTATACAGGAGGACGCAGATAGTTTTATTGTTTTGCAGCATTGCAGCCTATTCTTAAAAGGAAACTTAGAAGTATGTTCACAGAAACAGCAACAAGAAGAAAATAATAAGAAAACAAGGGTAGCAGTAAAATGATTATCTTTT
Organism: Antrostomus carolinensis; assembly: GCF_000700745.2. Taxonomy (NCBI): domain Eukaryota; kingdom Metazoa; phylum Chordata; class Aves; order Caprimulgiformes; family Caprimulgidae; genus Antrostomus; species Antrostomus carolinensis. The sequence continues at coordinate 23,695 of NW_010297670.1, read as the reverse complement.
CACAGGTTAACTAGTACACAATTTAAGGTATTTAAGCAAAGAGTTCTCAGCCTCTTTCTGGTTCCAGTTTTAAAAAGCAATTATTTATCTGTTTTCACAAACAATTATTGGGATGGTTTTGACAGGGGCAGATTTGTTGGTAGTTGGTTACTGTTTAACTTTGATTTAATCTGTGATAGGATATTTTCTGCTTTGAATATGAAGAAGCTGCTGTCAGCATCTCTAATGTCATTGTAGTTTTAAATATGCCTGTCAGTAGCACCGAAGATTGATATTTTTTTTTTCTATTTTCATAGATACTCTTATCAGAGCATATATACTATTTTAATAGATGTTATGGTTTACATATTGTTAAAAATAAGTAATGAAAAAGTACGTCAGATCTGGAAATGCTGGGAGAGGAAATAGGCTTTCTATTTTATTATTAGGGAAAATAATACACTTAATACTAAGCAAGACAAAAGCAGACATTCAAAAGATTATTATGGAAAATAGTTGCCTAGGAATATAAAAGAAAAAAAAATCAGAAAACCAATTTCCATATCAACATTCATGTGATACGGGTGTCTGTACAGAAAAGAATGTTGAGACCATATTTCCTTTTTTCAGAATTTGATAGACCTGGCTGCTGCAGTGTATAAACCTTGTCATATGGTGTTAAGCGGTCATCCACTTGTACTTATATGTGTTTTATGCTGCCCAAACAAACTCTCCCATTCTTGAAATCTTTCCAAAGACATGAGGTAAGGACACAGATTGTCCCTTGTATTTTCTTCCCATCCAATCGCATTCCAGATGTTCTCAGTCAGGAACAAGGGCTTCTGTAGCTACCACATGGCAATAGATGATGAGAGAAAGGTGATACTAAGTTAAAAATACAAGGCATCCTTCACTTCAAAATGGTTTTGGGGAATGCCTCTGTCTTTCTTGCCTATCCCAATGACAGGTATATGACAAATATGTACGAGAAAGAGCAATATTTGGCAGAAGAGATCTGCGTACTGGGAAACCTTTTACATCTAGAAATCCCAGGAATTGCCTAATGTGATCTACTATCAAGACTCATTAGCTCAAGTACCAAAACCAACATCATGGAGCCAGAAATAAGAATTTTCTAGAAATGCAAACACCATTCTTCATATGGTGATGATGATGATGACAACCTAAGTCTATTGTTTACCCTTTCATTCTTGGTCTCATAACCTTTGTCTTTTTTTGTTCACGTAATTCAGCTGTCACTCTTAAACTTTAGTGTGGGCCTTCTTCACATTTCCAAATTCAATCTCCCCTGCTCAATGTTTCCTCATAAGCTTTCCTCCCAGTTTCCAGTTAATACTTGCTATAGCAAAATAAGCAAGTTCCATACCATTCCATTACAGTGTATCAAACACCATTTTTATTTCTGTGTCAGAAACAGAAAAATGAAAGATGTCTTTATGCAAGATGTTGAAGGTACTCAGAATAATAAATCTGAAGTATTATGAAGTATTTACATAGTCAAAATGGTTTATCCTAAAAAGAGGTGTGAAATCGGCAGGAGTGCTCATGATAACAGTTAAGCAGTATGTTTGCTTAAAACCACAGCAGCTGACTGTGGTTTTAAGTAACCAAGACAGAAAAAAAGCAGGAAGAAACTGGAGGTAGAAAAACTAAGCAAAGAAAGTAAATTATATGCCTGAATTCAGCAGAGAATTCAAACACAGAAATTAGTCTCAGAGTATAAAATCTCAATTTATGAGCATTAACAACAGATCTTTCCACACAACTGTAATGAACTTCTTACCCTAACTTTCTATAAAGACCATTAAATGCTTTCACAAAGAAACTTTTTAATTTGTTACGTGAAAGTGGAACAACCTATGGAATAGGTCAATATAATTTCATGGAAACTTAAATATCTTCTACATTAATTTTAAGGTTTCTAGCTCTTTCTCGTATCTCTGACTGTGGGATACTGAAGGAATTTTCTTTTTTTCCTTTTCCTTTTATTCTTTTTCTTTTCCCTTTCCCTTTATTTTTGCCTTTTCCTCTTTTTCGCTTTTTCTTTTTTCTCTTTTTTCCCCTTGTTTCTTCTTTCTCTTCCCCTTTCCCCCATCCCCTCTTTTCCTTCTCTTGGAGTGATAGATATCTCTACTTACTGATTGCTCCCAGAAGTGTATCAGACAGCACAGTAGTTCAGGTTTGGATGCAACAGAGTTAATTTTCTTCCTAGCAGATAACGCAGTGTTGTGTTTTAATTTTGTGACCGAAACAGTGTTGATAACACATCAATGTTTTTAGCTGTTGCTGAACAGTGTTTGCATATAAAGGCATTCTGTTTCTCACTTTGTACTGCTAGCAAGTAGGCTAGGAGTGGGCAGGAGGCTGGAAGGGGATGCAGCTGGGACAGGTAACCTGAATTCAGGACAATCTATTCCATAAAATGTAGTCTCACTCAGAGACTAGCTGGGCATTGGTTATCTAGTAGGAAGTGATTCCTTTTGTGTCACTTCTCGTCCACCCTTTTTTTTTTTTTTTTTTTTTAATCTACATTTATTAAATTGTCTTTATCTTGATCCACAAGTTCTCTCATTTTTGCCCTTCCAATTCTCTCCCCCATCCAGCACTAGGGGAGCAAGCGTGCTACCAGATGGAGGCTTATCTGCCAGTAAGGTATGTCTTCTTCTGAAACAAGAAAGTAAATATAAAGAAGCAAAGCATTATTATAGCACAAACCACCATATCCTGTAATTTAAGTTTAAGTCTTAGGGTGCATTATCTCCATGCTCTGACGTGATATGTTTGACTATTTGCTTGGATAATGCTCCCACTGCTAACTTCTACAAATCTTCCAATCTCTTATGTGGTTTTTGTGTGTTTATAATACTCTGTAAGTACTGAAAGTGGCATATTGATTTGTTACAAAAGGAAGACTGAACAGTGATTGACCTCCCTCAACAGAGCAGGTCACCCTTGATTTTGCAGTTTAAATTTTCCACATTAACCTGTAACATAACATTTTCAATTTGTTAATTAAAAATAATTTCTTCAAAACAAACTCCTTTTTCAGAAGGAACTTTCAGAATACAAATGTGAATGCATCTTCAATATGTTGTAATTTTTCAAATATATTGTAAATCTAAATACTCCATCAAAACTTAAAAAAATCCTTAAGTAATTTCAAAAAATCATGTCAAGTAATTAGTTGCCTTATAAAGTAATTTTATTTATTTATTTATATAAATAACATAAGGTAGTTATATTGAGGCTGGAAGGGACCTCTGGTCCTAGCCCCTTGCTCAAGCAGGGCCACCTAAAGCCAATTACACAGGACCAAGTCCAGGTGACTTTTGAATATCTTCAAGGGTGGACACTTCACAGACTCTTTGGGCAACCTCTGCCAGTGCTCGGTCACTCTTATACTGAAAAAGTGTTTCCTTATGTTCAGAGGGAACCTTCTGTGTTGCAGCTTGTTCTCAAAAGGTCCTTTTCTGCAAAGCTGCTTTCCAGCCTGGAGGACCCCAGGTGATTAACGAAGATGTTAAACAGTATTGGATCCAGTACTGACCCCTGGGTCGCATTGCTAGTTTCTGGCCTCAGGAAGTCAATAATCTGTTATTGACCAGTGACTAGCTGACTGCTAGTTACTTGCTTCAGCTTAAAATGATAAAACTTTAGCTCTCTGGACTTTTGAAATATAAACTGGAATCTTTATTCTTCCCTTCTTTTTTATTTTTTTTCTGTTATCTTTTGTTCTTCTCTTTCCGTTTGTTTTTTTTTTGTTGTTGTGTTTGTTTGTTTGTTTCTGTTCTGACCTTAGCAGTTTCAGCTAGAAATATTGCCAGGAAAGCAGAATAGCAAATCCATTCCTTTACCCTAGATTTTTTTGCATAATAGAAGCATATAATTTCTCAGTAGAAGTACACAAAATTTCTAGGACTGTTATTTTAGAAATTTACACCACAGTATTTCACTCACATTCACTATTTACCTGTAAACTAGCTTTTCCATTTTAATATAAAAGTTACTGTTTCATATATATTTTTTCCTCTGAAATATTTCTATCTTCAAGCAAAAATATTAACAAACCCCTTGTATTTCCTTGGATAAATACATCATTCTTGAGTTCACAGTTTTCATAGAAGTAAAAGGATACTACTCATTGTTTCATTCCTGACTTGCATATTTTCTTCTGTACTTCTGCCCTGTAGAGTAGACAGAGATATAATACACTCAGATCATCATTGGATCAACTGTTTTATTAGCATAATCTCTTTTTTGTTGGAGAATCATATCATAGAATCATAGAATCACCCTGTTGGAAATGACATCTGAGATCATCGCATCCAACCATACCTGTCCACCACTGAACTATACCTTCAAGCACCCCATCTAGCCATCTTTTAAACACCTCCAGGGTTGGTGACTCAATCACCTTCCTAGGCAGCCCATTCCAGTGCCTGATAACCCTTTCAGTGAAGAAGTACTTCCTGACATCCAATCTGTACCACCTCTGGAGCAACTTAAGTCCATTACCTCTTGTTCTATCAGCTATTACCTGGGAGAAGAGACTAACACCTACCTCCCTACACCCTCCTTTCAGGTAGTTGTAGAGAGCAATAAGGTCTCCCCTCAGCCTCCTCTTCTCCAGACTAAACAACCTCAGTTCCCTCATCTACTCCTTATAAGACTTGTCCTCCAGCCTCTTCACCAGCTTTGTTGCCCTTCTCTGGACATGCTCCAGTCCCTCAATGTCCTTCTTGTAATGAGGGTCCCAAAACTGGACAAAGTACAGCCTTACCAATGCTGGGTACAGAGGAGAGATGTCTTCCCTGCTCCTACTGGCCA
>NW_010297670.1:9239-18834 GCF_000700745.2 Antrostomus carolinensis | reverse complement strand
CACTCTTTCTGATACAAGCTAGAATGCCATTGTTCTTCTTGGCCACCTGGACACATTGCTGGCTCAGAACATTGTTAGGCAATTGGTTCTGTGTCATAAAGCCACTCTTATGAAACACTTCTAAATGCAAATGAGTAGAGTCAAATGCTATTATAAAAGCTATGAGTTATTTTGTTTGTTTGTTTCCAGTGACACATAGATGGCAATTGTTTAACACAAATACCTGACAGGACGTGAACTGCGAGCAGAACAGCAGAACATACTATGTGGATTGAGCCCTTGTGAGATCTTAGACTAATTTAGCTGTTTGAAGTGACTTAGTGGACGAAATTCCTACTTTTTCAATGTGGGGTTTGGGGGTTTTTTTGATAAATAATTTTAGGCTGGCAGACTTTGACTCAAGGGCTCACAAACAGAACCTCTGGAAGCATGCAGAAAAACTGCAAGTTCTGTTGATCATAAAGAAGGGATTCAAATAATACCCACTGTTATTACCAAAGCTGCCAGACTTTTACTTGCAAGCTTACTGAGAAAATGCTCTACTATCCCAAAAGAAGTGTAACTTCCTCAGTAGTGTTAAGTGATATAGAAGCAAGATTTGGTTAATTATTTTCAAGACTTCATTTCCGTAATGTGGGTCATATAGATTCAGTAAGGTTGGAGCTAATGATCCTTGGCCATCACATTGTTTTTCATCTGGTAAGATGAATCATATCTGTTATGGAGAGACCAGTCTGACTTTTAAGGATGTTTCACACAACCCTATTATCTTTATCGTATTGGCTAATTACTCATCCTCTACTATATCCCTAGATTTTATTGCAAGGACAAAGCTACTATGAGTGTAGGTAAATATATAAATACTAGGGATTGCATCCAAAATAAAATATGGATTCAATATGATATCTAAGGAATTCAGATCTACAATAAAAATTTGAATCCTAGAATAAATGTCTTTTTGAGAACATTGCACAGTAGGTAGACAACTTGCAGCCACTGTTTACTGTGTTAATTCATTGTTTGTTCATTATTTTCCACCTCTCTTTCTTTTTGCCACATCTATCCATTTTTCTTCATTCTTAATTTAGGCTGAAGGTTCCTTTTGGCAATAGCATTTTACCTCAATAATTATGCTCTGTGAGCTTCCAGGGGGCTTGAATCCCTTCTGCTGTCCAAATTCTACCATTTTGGCTCCTTGACATTCCCCCATGCATTTTCAGATGAACTAGGCTGTCGGCATATATCCTCTTCCAGTTACAGCTATGCCAACTGAAGAAGTTATTGCCCATAGTTGCCTATTACCAGTGCCTCAGATCTGCCAGCTCTGAAGCTCTTTTACAGAAATTGCAGTTATTTCCATCAAAAAGAAGGCCAGTCTGTGATGTGAAAAGCAAATCTTATACACATTGTCTCTCTTAAACTGAAGACAGTTAGAAAACCTCTGCAGGAGGGTTCAGCTTGGACAAGGAAACAACGTCCTGCAGCCTGAAAGGAAGCAACTCTACAGTCATATGCCACAGCTACTGCAGGTGCTGCAAGTGCAGCTAGAACTGCCTTCATTTACAACATGTGGCATGGCAACTGGTTATTATTTTATTTTTTAAATACTGTATGCAATGTGACACTGTAGTCAAGGATGTGTAGAAAAAAGATGGACCACAGCATTGCTTTCCCCACTGTAGCCATAACATTGCCTCACAAGGTAAATGGCTGTTGTGTGATATCTCTGCTTGTTTAAAGATACTATTTCTGTCATAGAGTGCTTTTTATTCAACAGTAAGCAAATTGAGCCCTATATAGTTTTGTAGTTTAAAACATGTCTAAGACGTTAGCTCAAAGATTCAGAACAGAAATGAATATAATTTAACATTTATATATATATATACATATAACAACATTGAGTGCAACTAAATTGAAATTAAGCCTATTACTAGTGATAATTAGAACTCACATCAGAGCTTCCAAACTGACTAAATCATTAGGCCCTTAAAAAGTGAAAAAAAACCCCATTCATTTATGCATAAACACCGAGATAATATCTTCATATGCAATATTTAGTTTGCTCCTCTGTTGTTACTGTAGGTGCATCTCTGATGATGTTTTAACACATCAGAACACCTTGTTTTTAAAGTCTAGTTGAAGCACACTATTTACATTTGGGAGTTGAGAAAATTCTGAAATCTCATAAAAATTAGGCCTCTTGAAGTTTTCATTTATTTTTTTGCTTTCCTGAGACTAATTAGTGAAAATACATTTGGTAGCTTTCAAAGCAGATTAGAAGGGACATTCTGCAACTCTTGATTATAAGCATATTTAAGATACAGATGGAGAATCAACAGTTTTCAGAACTGAACCTATATTGTCCCCAAATAATTGTTTTTCTCTTGCATGACTTATTTATTTTTAAACAAACAAGATATATGAGAAAAACAAATAACCATATCAAAATTTGTGGGTGTTCTTATCACACTTTTTTGATATTTATAGTTATTTTCTTCAGTTGAGGTTGACTGAATTTTCTTGCTTTGCCTTGCTTTCTCTTTCCCCCACGATACCTACGTAACATGACCTTGCAGTATTTCTGTCTAGACATACACTCTGAAAGCTTCTATTAACTTCCTATGGTATTATGTAATGAGGCACTCTTCTAAATAGCAAGCAGGAAAAGGGAGCATGAAAATAAATCAAAACTTTACAGTGACCTCATGTTTTCACTGGTCAGATTGGCAGCATGTCTTAGCATCTGTCATTGAACACAAACAGAACTGCCTCTTTGTACAATGGTAGTTGATGTTGACTGTTTGAGCAACTGAGAAGTCAAAACACTCAAAACACACACAAATATTATTTTATCCTCCAGGTTGTTAACCATCTAGTAGAGTAAACATTCCTAAAGAAATATCTGCAGATCTGAAAACTATACGAACTTTTAGACATCCACCCATATCTAATACTAGCTTTTTATACTGTGATCAAAATACATGAATTCCACACTGGTATTTATTTTATAAATTAGGAGGAAAAAGAACATTGTTTCTAGACAAGTGACAGGACTAACATAAAACTACAGAATCACTATTTGAATTGAGCTAGCATGGGAAAAACGAGAACAAAAAGTTACAGAGCTTCTTTTATCCTTCAAGCATATAATTAATTTTTCTTTCCATTTATAAAAGCGGTAATTTCCAAGACCTCCTTTCAAATCATGAATATTTTACCCAGAGCTCTCCCTGAGAGGGAAAGAAACAGCTTTTCAACCAGCTGGTGCAGGGTTATATTTGGCATATGGAGCCTGGATTCAGTTATTGACTTAGAAGCCCATAAATACCCCCTTAACAACAGTACTGTGTGTAATACACATCGTTGGGGAACTCCTTAACACAGATTTCTAAGGTATCAGGCTTGCTTGTCTACTAACAACACAATACACAGCAAAGCAGAAGATTTGAATTTAGATTAGGTTGATCAGTAACAAAACAAATGCTGGGAATTTGTTTAATAAAGCAGGAAGATAAAACCTTTTCTCTAGTCCTTAGAACCATTTTCATCTCATTTTGCATGGTGTATTAGTGAAAGATGCTTAATTAATAATGCTGGGGAATGATGTATGCTTTATGCACATCACATACCCAGTACAACCACCAACGATACAAGCTTTAACATAATACCAACTAGGCTGCCATGGAAGTCTGTTTTCTTTACAGCTTCAAGTTTCAATATGATTTAGTTTCAATTAAACATTTTACTAATTAGATTTTTTGATAAGGCAATTAAAATGATTCTTCAAAGGTTGATCAATTCACTCTTCTTAGTAAAATTACTTATAAAATTACTTTTTTTAAAAAATATTTGCAAATTTTCCTGTTTCTTTGCCTGACAAAAATAACACAAGTTCTGTATATGCTGAATAGTTGTGCAGGCATGTAACAGCTGGGATCTATCACTGCCAAGTGATAATTAAACAAAGTTGGCAACTGAACTCTGGGAAAAGTTTTGTATGCAAAACAGAACCATGTATCTTCTGTTAGGAAGTTTCTTGTGGATATGTGAAAAATGCATTCAGATTGCTCTGGTTTGTTTTTATTATTATTATTGTTATTTATTTAATCATTTTCTAAAAGTAAAGACCACTTCAATCAATTCAAAATGGGGAGGTTAACTCTTAAAATCATTAAAATCAGAAAGGTCAGTCAAGTAGCAGAATTCACAAAAAATTACCTTATTTAGAGAATTAGAGTCACATTATCAAAATGTGACTTCTTAACAGTATCCATAATTAATCAATTCTGCTTAATTTCCATTGTGTAAATTTTATAATAAGCTTTGCTTAAAGAGAATATTGTAAACACATTAAACAAAATGTATGCATACAATTAAGTATTTCAGTCTAAATTCTGTCTCTAAGGGTGATATACATTGAGTCAGGAAAAGAAAACCTGGCAGGATGACTATGGCTTTAAAAATGCTTACCTGGATATTTTTACACTCTAAGCAACTATTTTTCTGTGACCTTAAATATGGCTGGTTACTCATAGTATGAAACTCAAACGTGATTTATTGGCAAGAATTGGTTAAACATGCTGTTATCTCCACAATTAGACCTCCTGAAAGGAAGACAGTCAGAAGTTATTTTCACATTACAACAATTACATGCCAATATTAGGCTACAGTAACATGGACTATAAACTTTCAGTAGTATTTTCTTATTGCCCCAATATAATACGGAAAAGCACACAATAAGCAAGTATAGTCCCCTTTGAATTTAGAACATTTGAAAAGTTACTGGAAAAACTTCAGATTTCCAGGTTATTAAAACAGCAGTTTTGACACTGGCAATGTAACTGAGAAATTTTATAGAATGTAGTGGCTGTATATGGTAACATTGCAAGCCTTGGAATACAGCCTGAAAATTTTTCAGCTAGATATGTGTTCTGTAAATGCATCACAGAAAAGTATCACAATCAGTAAAGTATTATATTTAAAGCTTCTAGCTGCTACTAAGTATAAAAATGTTTCCTGAGGAAATGTAGCTGGTTATTATTGTGGGAATACAGTGGTCACTGTGGTGACATTATGTAGGAACTTTTCAATGCAGATCAATACCGGCAATTCATTTGGGTGGGTATGAAATTTCCAGTGTTAGACCATTAATGTTGAAAAAAAGTAATGGAAGACAGGATGCATAAGCAAAGGGAAGGCAATGATAAAAGCAAACAAACTGTTATATATTAAAATGAGAAGGAAGAAAGAGTAGGGAAAAAAAGCTTACATTGTATGACTAATTTACCCACATATATGGTAGGCTACCAAAGAAAGGTCCTGCCACTAAAACAAGGTGAGTGCCAAGTTCCCTGCTATGACAATGAATCTATGTGGGATCTTTAAAGTAATTACTATTGTGATTTTGCACTCTTTTCAGTCTGCGTATACACTGGTCAAGTAGAGAACATTTTAAAATGAAAATGCAAAGTGAAAAGAAAATAAAAATTATTTCCTCAATTGCACTAAGATATAGACATGTATCTCTTCTATATATAGAAGTCTGTAGTTACATTTCATATTGCTGTAGATAATTTTTAGTGATAAAAGACAAGCCTGAGTGCTTATGCAAGTATTTGCAATTAATGTGATCAGTAGATTTCAGCAGCAGGAAAAGTAAGTATTCCAGCAAATGGAAATAGGAAGTACAAGAAATACTGTAGTGAGAGCCAGGGACTGAAAGCAATAGCATGTCATTATAGACCTGAAATCCCATGGGTTTTTTCTGTTAATTAGTACCAGTTCACTGTAGGCAGGTGATTCATATTTAATAGATGATTTTCACAATTCTCCTAAAAATAGTGGGTTACATCTTACTTTTCTGCTACACAAATATTTGTGATTCTCACTAATGAAGAAATTACAAGTTGGGAACTTTTGTGTAGGCACAATGATGAGCTCAGAAAGACTAAGCCAAGTCAAAGCAAAACAGATATATCAGCATGTTTTATCTTTAAAAAGTATTTAAAATTCAAGAGTTAGTTTATATGGTTGTTCGTACCTAGGAGGCAACAGTCTCTATAATGATCAGCAAAATAAGCAGTGTAATGAGGATAGTACTGCAATGGAAGATCACCTCTTTAAACACAGGACTTGTTCAGTACTCAAGTAAGATTCTCTTTGTCATGTGATGTGGCAAAGTCTTCATTACACTTTAAAATTTGTCTTTTTTAAAGAGTTAAAGTAATTGTAAACAATTTAGTTAATCCATAGAAATAATGAAGTTTAATTTCATTTATTAAACAATTTAGTACAATGATTACACTTAGCCCATATCCAGGGCTAAACTGTAGCAGTAACTCTGTCACCTACTGACCCCGCTCCAGCTAAGAAGGGTAATAGGGAAAAAGAGGAGGCCCATGGGTTGAAGTAGAAACCAATTTAATGAAGCATAAGTGTAAAAAGTTATATTCAGCTCAGTCCAGGGATGGTGGTTTTCAAGAGGCAAAGCATGAGGAGGAAAGGTCCCAGCACCACCAGTAAATTTCCTCCTTTATAATGAGCATAATGTTTATGATATGGAATATACCTGTTATCCAGCTCAGGTCATCTCACCTGGCTTTTGCTCCTCCTAACTCAAGCACCTGGTTGACTTGAAACAGCTATTGGACTGTATACCATAACTGGCCTACAATTCTATTCCAGTGAAACCAGGACAACCAGCCATGGAAGACGAAAACCAGTATAAGAGGTTGGAAGAGTATTAAAAAAAAAAAAATCACATTTAACCCTTTCTTTTGATCTGACATTATTGGGTAGACGAGGTGCTTAGGGACATGGTTTAGAGGTAGAATTGCTACTGTTAGGCTTATGGTTGAACTCGATTATCTTAAATGTCTTTTCCAACCACTATGATTCTATGATTCTGTCCTATTCTATGATTCTATTCCCCTGACTGTCAAAGGAAGATTTGCCATCAATTTCAATGGGAGAAAAATAATAATAAAAAACCCCCTATATATATTTGAGCAATTTGTCAAAATCTTGTCCATATGCAGACCTGGCTAGCAATAAATCAGGAAGAACAGAGACAAGTTTACATTCCAAATTAAAATAATCTCTAGATGGCTTCAGGCTTAAGTTGTTTAACAGCAATGCTGGATGAAATACCCAGATCTTTGTTTTAAGGCCTATTATGCTTAACGGTAATTGGAAAAATCTGTAGGAACACAGATATCTGACTCCTGATCACTTCATTCTCCTCAAATATTTTTCAAGGATTATTTCAGGTGATGGAAGAATGACACCTCTCCCACTGCTTCAAGGAGGTTTCTGATAGTCTGTTCTGCACATATCTTGAAGTAGCAAGACTAATAAAATGGGTTTTATTTTTTAATGAAACCTAATCGGACACAAATGATTTTTTGGTGCACTGTTTCATGAACAATTTTGTGACTGCAGTTGTGTGAAATGCCACAATGAGACATTAGCTTGTCTGTGAAACACAGAATTGAAGGAGTAAATTTAAGGAAAAAAAACAACAAAAAAAAAACCCCAAAAAAAAAAAAAAAAAAAAAAAAAAAAACCCAACAAAAAACTCCAACCAACCAAACAGTCTCCTAGAGTATAGAATGTGTCAGGAACAGTACAGTGGACTCTTGCCTATATTTCTCTGCTTTCAAGGACTATAGCTATGATGCATAAAGTAGTGACACCAGTTTCTTTCCATCTTGTTATAATAACTCATCATTACACAACACAGCAGTGACACTTCCGCCTGTAATGAGCTGTTTGTAAGGATGCTTTGCAGTTCTGCAGTGGTACACAGGACTGACACTCACTACACCTCTTCTGTATGGCTTCTGAAGAAGATTATATGGGGATGCATGAAGGAGTCTCTGAACTCACTAATTGTCTGTGAGATAATGAAAACTCTCCAACACATAGCAGCCATTTAAAACAAGGTCAACACTATGCAAAAGTAGCAATTTAAAAGAAATTTCTTATGCTTACACATAACATCTTAAATATTTAAAATATACTTTTTCCACTTTGTAACACTGTAAACTTTCAAAGAAGAAAAATCTATACTGTCAAAGTAAAGAAGAGATGAATGTGAATTACTGGGATTGAATATGTAAAACCAACTCTAGTTTTAAAAAAGCAATTAAAGTGAAAACTTATATTTTTCTAGATTTTTTTTTTTTTTGAAAGAGATTTTTCCCTTTAGACCTTCCAGGTTTTTAGAAGCATTTTAATATTTTTTACTCAAATCTTACTAGCCCATGAATGACATCTTCACACCAAAAAATTAATATTGTTGTTATTACATAATTAATTATTGGAACAATAAAAATTTGTTAGGACTCTGAAAATTGAGTAGTTGTATATTTGAATAAGAACAGTAAGAACAGTAAGCATTATTTAAAATGAGGATACAGGTTATCAGATGCATAGCCTATGCAATTGAGTACACCCTCTCTCCCTGAGGAAAACATTTATTCTAAAGATGCCTTAATTTACATGAGTATATTAATGGGACTCATGTAATCTTCCTTTGAAATGCAGAAAAGTGACACAATCATATTCTCTTGAACTGTTATGTTAAATTTGGCTAAATATTTATATTTCAGAATCACCTACAAAACTGCAGTGTCTTCCTTTTACTGCACAATCTGATTTGGCAGGAACAAGTTGCCAGATATTTTATGCTTTTAACCTGTGGGATGTAATTACTTTTTAGTTTTCAAGGGACTATATTACACTGTAGTAACTTGCCTTATGAATTTTAATTACCAAGCTATAACTCATTCTTTATGCTACTGTAGCTTGCTTCACAAGAACATAGTTTTCTGTTACTTCTATGTAAAGTAAAAATAAGCTCAGAGGAGCTAAATCTACAGTGTACAGGTGCTAATTATGTTAGTTCAATATTTGCCTTATTTTTGGACTATATGATGCTCCATGGCTTTGTATTGTTTTACTCTAACTTGAAGTATATTTGAAACTCATGGTTAAAATCTGCAAACTTTTTTTCAGAATTAAATAATGAGTAATTAAATATATTTTGGGTGGCCTTACATCACTTTCACAAAGTGTATCAGCATGTAGTCTCAACTTTCAATATTTATGGGGCTTACAATATATTGCATTGCTGCTTTTTTAATTAAAATCTTTAAAATTATCCTGCTAAAGTAACCATGTTTTTTTTTAATATACTTTGATGGCATCATACAAAATCAGATAATAAATGCACATTTAACCAAAAAAAGACATATCTTAAAATAAATAGTCTGTGTGAGAAAAAATTACCATTCAAATAGAACATAAATGACCAGAAGAGAGAAAGGAACTATGATAGAATATGCTTATAAAATAAGTGGAAAAAGTAGGTCACAGAGAGGGGAAAAAAAAAATAGACACTTGCTTTATGTGATAGGCAATCTTATAATTTATTTAGTTTATAATTTATTTACAAGAACATTCATGCATTAAGAACAGTATAGACTTGTTCAAAAATGGATGGAGAGTCGATCTGCCTGCACTCCAGAAACTATGTTACAAGATCATTCAAAAATCCTAATCATAGTATAAATAGCTCAGTTTTGATCTGTGA
>NW_010297670.1:7468-9221 GCF_000700745.2 Antrostomus carolinensis | reverse complement strand
AGGGAAAAATGAGGTAAGATGACATGGGAGAGAGATGTTCCTCTGAGCTGCATACCTCATGAATGACTTTTTGATTCTGAGAAACATTACTAAGTAGTGACAAAGTTACAAATGACACGAAATGGAAGTGGGACGAATCTTTGTCAGATGCTTGCTCCTTTATTGAAGTTATGTGTGTGACAAACTTATTTTAGACTTTTTCTTGTGCTGTTTCATTGAAATCTAGTTCAGCCAAGCATTTTAAGCAGACATAAATACCTCTAATGTCAAGAGTACTTGATTATATGTTAACAGTTAAGTAGACTCTCAGAAGTTTTACCTGCCAGGGCTAAGAACTGTGTCCCTATCTGATATGAAAGATATGATATCACTGTAGATAATTCAGAAATTAATTTCCAGACTGTAAGTATACCAGATGCTTGTCAGTTATGTCTTTTCATCAGTGTTTCCATTTTGAATTTAAGGGTGACTTATCTAAGTCTTCTAATGTCCACAAAACATACTATTGCCATCACAATTCAAATTACAGTGCTCCATTGAGCAGTCAAGAATCTGCTTCACCAGAATTCTTCTGGTATAAAAGCAGAAAAAGACATACTTTCAATAAGCAGAACTCATTTTAGTGAAAAAAATAGGCCTAAAATGATTTATTTTTTAAATATTAAAACTGGAGATATCTCCAACAATGTTTGAAGCAAACATTCTGTTCATAAATATATTATCGTTCTACTCCAAAAGTAGTTCTATTCCATATAAATAACTTGAAAATTACATTTCAGTTCTTGACTGTTAAATAGGAACTAAATAATAAAAATTATAACAAGTAATGAATAATGAAAATGGAAAATAATAGTGTGTTTTCCCAAAAAGATCAAAGAATGCCTTTCAATTTTTATGTTAACTCAGTTATTTCAAAAAGAAACATTAGCTAAGATGCAGCAAATCATGTCCTTTTCCTTTTTGGTTTAGCCTAAAAACTGCAGTAGCAACATCATAACTCATCATCAAGCCAAACTGCTCTCATAAATCTGGTTGCTCATCTAGATCAGCATGTGTTTGCCTAGTCCTTTGATTTATATTCTTAAAATTGAGGAAAGCAAAGAAATTCACATTCATCTTATTTTATCCATTGTGTAAAAGGCAACCCTAGATTGGAGTCTTCATGTCGAGAGGAACATAGGAGGGCATTCAGAAAAAAACTGATGGGGAAGACATAATCAAACAGGCCTAGCCAAAACTGAATCCACACAGGCAAAATATCTTTCAGATTATTATGGAAAATTACTTTCAGATCAGTCTGGGAATTTCAAATGTAACAGTCTAATACATGAAGTTTTAGTGAAGTCCGGCCCAGTGCACCATGCATCCTACTAAGATTAGGCTTTCTTTTAAAGGACTATTTGTCAAGAAAGATCTGACATTTAATGTGTGGTCTGAACAGTAATGGAGTCTGACAACATGTTAAAAGACAAAGCTTTATTGAGTTAAGAAGAAAGATGAGCAACAATGTGCTCATACAGTGATCATTCATAGTGAACACAGATAGTATCATGAAGTGATGCCATGGCTTGGGCGGACTGCCAAGGACACTTAATGTTCTGAGTCATTCAGCAGCAACAGTCAACCATGCAAAAACTTTTTGAATGTGGGTATAAGTTGTGCCACCTCCTGGTTCCACCAGTAGCAGTGTGATTTGACATAATTTTTTGTACCTTAAATGAACAACATGGGCAGTTTCTTGCCTCTGCTGACA
>NW_010297670.1:0-7432 GCF_000700745.2 Antrostomus carolinensis | reverse complement strand
GTCTATACTGCTGACAATAGTCAAGGGCAGGATGTCAGGAGACAGGGTGTTATAATATTAAAAGTTAGACATTAATACAACATTTTCATGTCCTTTATGACTTCACTTGAATGGCTTACATATTTCATTGTTTATCTTCATTGAAGCCATATGTGAAGGTCTTGAAGATGAATGTGCAAATCTTGTCACTGGGTATCAGAGCTGATCTTTCAAGATAAGGAATTAGAACTATCCATTTTGCTTCAATTATTGTCTCATTCCATTATGGGCTGGTAAGCAAAACAGTTTTAATTATTCAGAGAAGGGAGACTTCCTACTTCATACCTTCAGGTGTTACTCCTTGCTGAAAAAAAACCCCAACAAAACAAACAAATAAACCCAAACCTACAACATTAAGGTTATGTTGCTGAATGATTCCTTGCTCTCCAAAGAATATACTCTATTTTAACTGACTTGTCTTCCACAAAACACCTACACAGGGAGTGACTGTCTTTAATAAAGTGTTTTGATGTAGGTTTCTCTTGTAAGTTGTTTACTCCAGCAGGATACAATCACAACTGTGGATATACTTTGCTGCTGCTCCTTTAAATTACTTTTCTTTGTCTACCCTTTCAATAATTGTAAGATATCAATTAAACTTAATAGATGTAAGACTTCACTGTTTTTCTCATTAGTATTTCAGAGAACAGTCTATTACATACTTCATTGGGAATAATTGGTTTAGAACATCACTTCTGTGATTGCTTTATTA
Organism: Antrostomus carolinensis; assembly: GCF_000700745.2. NCBI lineage: Eukaryota > Metazoa > Chordata > Aves > Caprimulgiformes > Caprimulgidae > Antrostomus > Antrostomus carolinensis. Next base: position 6,681 of record NW_010297670.1, on the reverse strand, counting down.
TTTTTTTCATCTTTTCAACATAAGACTTTTGGGTTTTGTGCAATTGGGCACCTCTTTCTCACCTTAGAGTAAATATTTTTCTTCTGTTTAACATTTGCTATACTACTTCTTACTACAGGATTATTTTTCTGTGCCTTCCTGGACTCTCTATATTACTACTACTTGTATATAAAATCAATACCTTCTGTTGTTTCCGAGTTCCTCATTTGTCAGAAAAGCTCCCTTACGACTATTCAGTCATTATAGCCCTTTTTCTCACTTCTCTTCCATGCTTAACAGACCAATGCTTGTGATTATCCACTAATAGCTGACAAAGGTAGAACTACTTCTTTAATTTAGAGAAAGATGCAACACCCCCCATGTTGTCACTTAAGTTTCAAATTGATGATTGAGGAAGAGCACTCGCTTTTGGATTTTTATTTTTTTTTTCTCCTGAGAAAGAGAATGAGGAATTAGAAGCATACATTTTTAGCGTATTATTTAAAATATTGTGAAATCCCCATCCCAGCAGACACAAATGTCTTTTAACTACATTTTGAAATCTGTTTGGGTTTATAATTTTAAACAAAGAATGCAAATTGTCTTGTATACAGAAATCAAATAAAGATGGCTGAATACTTTTTTTGACAATGAATTAAAAACATCAAAAAGCACCCAAACAGAAAAGCTTCTGTAAATGTTGTGGTAATTTTTAAAATTACTTCCTCTAGTCATGCATTCATTTTAGTGGTGCCTTAAAAAATCCTAAAAAAATATTTTTACTTATAATTTTTACTTTACTTTTTAATATTTACAAAAAATATTTATTGAAAAATTTCAAATTCATCCCACAGACACATATAGAATACTTTTTAATCTTTATTGTATTTCAAGATTTTACAAGAATCAAGAATTTAAATTATTCTATTATTTGTAATTAAGATACATAGTATTAAATTTAGAACACATACTGAATAATTGCAATAAATGATTTCTAGACAAACCTTAGAGAGGAAAAAACTATTGTACTGGTTTAAATTCTCCGTAGTAATTAATATAAGAGTTTTCCAGAACAATTAAATTATTCTATAATCTGCAAAATGTTAGGTTCTCTGGATAACACATACATAATGAATAATTAACTTCTGTATGTCTGAGTAATTATGACATTAATATATTTGTTCCAAATTGCAATGTTTAGGAATCCTAAATCTGAAAATGTTTTTTTGTGATACTGCTGAGGAATGATCAGTTTGCAAAAAAAAAAAAAAAAAAAAAAAAAATTAAAAACAGAAGCAGTAGTTATGGCTTCATTGACTTTAATATTCGAAGACTAAAACCAAAATACAGCCCTTATAGTGAATCAAAACAGGCAAGCAATGAAACAGAAGTATGTTATGAGTAAAAACTTACTGAAATTTGCATCTTCATTTCTCAGTTTTATGTGTTGATATCTGAACAAAAGTGCAGATATGAATTAAAATGCTTGTTAATTTCTTTGACTTTTTTTCTGCACAGATTTTTTAGCTTTTTTTAATTATTTATGTTTCATTTTATTTTTGCAGCATGAGATGCCTTAGATAACTGCGCCTCTCCTTGGTGTCATGTAAAGTTTTCAATGCTCTTAACTCTTGAAGATTAGATATTAAAACCTGGGCAGTTAAAGATATAGTTACCTTATACTGAATAGATCATACAATCATAGATCGTACCTAAACATAAAGATAATTTTTAAAAACCTAGTTTCAATATACAAACCCTTGGGTTTCCTGACCAGTCAGAACAAGCTAAAGGTTTTACTAATGAAATATTGATTGTTGCCAGTCCTATGACAGTGGCATTGCTTAAGATAGTGTAAATAGGCAGTAGCTAAAGGGCTAGACTCACCAATATTAAAACAGAGATGTCACAGCCATTGATCTGGCACTCATTAGAGTGCAGACTGAAAGTTATTGTGCAGTTGTGCTAGTGAGATGGATCACCATCTGCAGATGGAACATGCAGAGTGTTTTTACTCTTTTCCTGAGAAATGTATGCAGTTTTTTAACAATAAGGAGATTTGTGGGTACAAAAATTAAGTCTGTTATGGAAAGGCTGTTCATCTTGGAGCTCCAAGCTGCTTTTAGAGACTCATTGACAATCAACCTTGAAGCAAGATTGAGGCAACATGGTTGCAGTTTCAACCTGCAAAGGTAGAAATTGTAGCACTGAGCCATGGGAGGACTTGAGGAGACTTTGCTCCTTTCTGTAGTAACTGCTAGGGTAGGGTGTGGCATGAGAACTTTCAGGAATTCATAACATAAGGTAATTCCTGAAAGCCCAAAAAATACTGAGGAAAGTTAGGATCATTAATTTATTCCTACTGATTGATTAGACAGAAAGACTGGTTCCAGACTACTCTGGAGCGATAAAAGGATGCACAATTTTAAATATTGCAAACAAGTCCTCTAAGAAGCCTGTTAGACTGTTAAAATCTTGAAGAAAATAAGATGAAAGGCAGAGCCTGTAGGACAGTCTCAGTGAAGACAAGAATTAGCTAACAGGCTGTCCCCACATTTCTTACAAGGGACTTGGCAGATTACCCTTTACTGTGGATGAGCAGTATGAAGGAGGGAACCTTCACATCATCAGCGATCTAAATACTACCACTTTCAGCATACTCATGAGTTTGTGGCACTCCCAGATTATATTTTTTTTAATCTTTTTGATAGAGTTTATACCTCCTTGCAAGCACACTATAGATGGCTTCGGATTGAGGGGTGGGGGGGTGTTTATTGAATCTTTGACTACAGAAAACGATTCATTACCAACGGGAAAAAGTAATAACCTTCCTGATGTTCAAGCTATGAACTTCTACAAGCAAGCTATATTTCAGTCTAGATTGTTCAAATCTGTTACACTGAAACTGTTACAAAATATTGAATAATTCATTTCTATACAGACCTTACAGTTTTGGAGTTTTTAGACTTTGACTTAAATTATGGTAACATGTCTCATGATGACTAATTGGAACTAATTACTTGGAACAAATTAAAAAGGGTGAGATGGGAAGGGAAAAAAAACCCAAAACTAAACCAAACTAAACCTTCTGTAGAATATATGAGTGGGTGTACTGTGCTTGAGCAGCTGTGTTGCTAAGTACTTTGAATGCTGCCTGTGATCTTACAAACCTAAAATTTATGAAAAAATGTACTTATACATGTAATTTGAAACTGACTCTTCTACATGAAGTTTAGCATTAATACATAGTGACTTTAGTGTTCCATCATGAAGTCACTTAATTAATCATTACTTGCATTATATGCAACAAATCTCTCCAAATTTAAAAAAAAAAAAAAGTGGAAAAAATTAAGAATACATGTGGATAATATCTGATAAAAAGTTATTTTTCTAATTTATTTTTTTCACAGGAAATTTAATCACACACTTCAAAGGCTTCTTATTAAAGTGTTTTCTCCCAATCCATTTTAAAAGTGACTGTTTCTTTTGGTCACTGATGCTGATTGGTATATACATATTTTAAAGACACTACTGTCCATCTGAATATCTGCTTGAATGACAAGATTAATCAAAAGATTCTAAATCATATGTGATCACCTGAAATTTGTGAGACATTACCAAATTCAGACACTTATTTTCTCTGTTCTTAAAATCTTTTTAAAATAATAATATATACCTTTGAGGCTAATAATGACTATAATGACACTGGAATGAAAGACCCAAATGGAACATTAATTCATTAGGGTTTTTTATAATTATTTTTATTTTATTTTAGATAAAATTCTAGATTTTTACACATCTATCACTAGAAACTACCTTCTGCCTAACATTAACACAGAGCAATTTTTTTTTTAATAATGAACCTGACAGTTCAGAAACTGACATCTTTATTTTCAATGTCAATACTGTCTAATCAAGCAAACCAGAAAACAAAACAGAATTCTTGAATTGAGATGGGAGGGGAAGCTCTTCTTCTCATTATTGTATGACTCATTATCTTCTGGAACCCTGACTTTGATTTAAAGCAAAACTTTTGCTATGTATTCTGTATTTATTTTATACTCCATGACAGTATAGATCACTGGGATTAGAAATCAAAAGAAGCTTAGCTTTCAGCTAGATTTGTTTAATCCATAATTTGCTAAATCCTATTAATTTTGTACAGGAAACCTATGTACAACTTATGCAAGTGTTTGTAAAGACCAGGTTTTCTGTGACCCTTTCAATAGACACAAGCTGCTACAACTTTGTTTTTTTAAGGCAGGCTGTGTTTTTCAGCTTCAATCTCTTTCACATCACAACCTGTTCTTTTACAGAATACTGACATTGGGACTTGAAAGAAGTATTTCTCCTTAAACGTCTTCAGTATTCTTTTCTCTTTGTGTCTTCACACTTTGCAGAGTCTTAATTGTTAGATGATTCATTGCTTGCAGCATTGACAGAGTATGAAATGTTCAACTCCAGGTTGTTCATGACAGTAATAAATCAAATGAAATGTTGTGTTTACAATCGCTATATCTCACAAAGTTTTGCTTCAGTATTGAATTACTAGAGGTGAAATAGTAGAGAAGCCATTTCACATATTTTTTAAACAATCATTTTCACTACTTTAATTATAACACTTTATCAAGTACTACTGTCACTACCAAGATTGACTATACCAGACTTCAAGACGTTCAACTCAGAGTAGGAATCAAAAAGTACAGAAAGCCCTACAAGTCCTGTTTTTTTAGGGTTGTGTTTTACAAGAATAAATGTCACTATAGTTACTTATGGTAATATATTTGCTTCAGTTGAACACAGGTTCAAAACTATGTGAAATTCATCCTATATGATTGTAGAATTGCATCAAATTCACTAAGAACTAATTTATTCTTATAGTTACCTCTTAATGTCACTGCAAAGAAGACTCTCCTCTACACATCATATTCATGTATACTTGGTGTCAATAAAAATCTCTAAGAAACAGTATAATATTGCACATTCTGCTATTGTTGCATACTCCCTTCCATCTGAAGGTTCCTTTTTGAAGCAGTGTTTGAGTTTATGATAACAGTATTTAGTTAATGTCTGCATGCACATATTTTACAGCTAAGCTTTAATCAATTTCAAGGGTAGGTTTTTGTTTACTGGTCTTCAGAAATTAATCACTGCCAGTGCATTGTTAAGAGAAAAATAATGAGACATTGATGAAGTGGCTACAATTTGTGCACTGTGTATAAAAATCAGATTATGCAGTACCAAATCAAGAACTTAAAGATATTATTAAGGTATGCTCCTTTCCTACCTTGCCTTGCAAATGGTGGTGGTTAAAGATGCAGTAATTATCTCATGGTAATATCAAAGAAGGGGAATGCTTTAATAAATATTTGAAAAACTGTTAATCTATCAACATGGATAGACCTAGGGCAATCTTCAAGAAATACTGACTTAACAGGACAGCTCAAATTTCTATAGCTTTCTTTACGGTTATTATAAATGACTGATCCTTCCATTCCCCAACATTCTGTGATTCTGTGATTCTGTGATATTGTCTCTTCTGTGAATGAAGTGACCTACCAGTCAAAAGCTTATAACTGACATGGCTGAGGAGGAGGATAATGTGTGTAAAAAAGGTTAAATTCCATATACTTAAAATTAGTAGGAATAGTAAATCAGGATAATATATATTTATGTTAGAGACAGAGAAGAATGACATAGCCACTGATCTTTATTTGCTGCAGGAGTCATGTTTTTCCAACATGTCATAAAAAGAAAAGAAGTAAAAACTCTGTGGATGTCCTGATCACGATCTCGTTCTCTTTAGTCACTTTAGAAAAATTGTGACTAAATCTCTTTAGTCACTTTAGAAAAACAGTCACTTTAGAAAATTGATTTCTCCTTCAAATTCTGTAATACTACTGTTCCAGGAGGGTTAAACAAAAATATTTGTCATTTTATTTTATTTTATTTTATTTTATTTTATTTTATTTTATTTTATTTTATTTTTTTATTTTAAGCGATAGAAGTTTTCCCCGAGTCACAGGAGTCCTCCTCATCCAATTTGTCGTTTATTGTCCTAGAAACCTGCAGTCAGCTTTGTTCCAGAGGTAGCACTGAAGATAAGGATAAAAGGCAAAGATGATACCAAAATAAAAATTTCATGACTAGTTCGTCTGAGTTACCTTTTTTTTTTTTTCCTTGGATTGCAAATAACAATCTTGCTCTTTGCAAACTGCACACCTGAATGGTATTTGTGGTTTTAGTATTATTCTATCTGCTCCCAGAAAGAGTGCACTCACATAGTAGTCAAAGAATTTTCTTCCTTACCAACATTGAGATAAGATTTATCTGTTATTAACTCATACCCTTTCCCGGATGTATTGCTAGGATCTGCACCAAGCTGAACATAAGTTTGCTCTCTGCTTTCTTTTCCTTCAATAAGCTATTTGTGACAGTGAGGCATTCTAGCTTCCAGTGCCAGAGGATGCTAGGTGAATTAGTCACTACATCTTCCATCTGTATATCCTGCATCACTTTTCCTGTGTCAGATATTTTCATAATGGAGATAGAATAACAGTTCTGAGCAAGGAAGTAAACAGTCTCCTTTAATTGCATGAAAGAAAACTGGAGTACTCAACTGGATCAATTTCTTTCAGTTGTAAAGTGCATTTGCACTAAATACATAAATACATAAATAAATAAATAAATAGATAGATAGAT
>NW_010297669.1:24350-26403 GCF_000700745.2 Antrostomus carolinensis | reverse complement strand
TTCCATGCGGACTTTGAGCTGTTGACCACAAGTACTGTGTGAACAAGGTACAGCCTTCAACAGGGGCTATAAGAAGTGAGAACAAACGTACTTCTGTAAAAGCAGTGATCATAGAATCACAGAATGGTTTGGGTTGGAAGGGACCTTAAAGATCATCTAGTTCCAACCCCCCTGCCATCAGCAGGGACACCTTCCACTAGACCAGGTTGCTCAAAGCCTCATCCAGCCTGGCCTTCAACACTTCCGGGGAGGGGGCATCTACAACTTCTCTGGGCAACCTGTTCCAGTGTCTGACCACCCTCACAGTGAAGAATTTCTTCCTAATATCTAATCTAAACCTACCTTCTTTCAGTTTAAAGCCATTACCCCTTGTTTTGTCATTAACTGCCCTTGTAAAAGGTCCCCCCCCAGCTTTCTTGTAGGCCCCCTTCAGGTATTGGAAGGCTGCTATAAGTGATGCTCAAATGCACGTTTTCCTGATCAAAAGAACATCTAATTTCACAAATGGCAGGCATATTTTTTCTTGAGATGCATTAAACAGGATTAAATAAAAAAAATTAATTAATTTTATTTTTGTGGGAAGATTTAAATGTCACTTGAAAACTCTGTGCCTGTTGAAAATGCAGAATTTTGTTTACACAAAAAGCAGAGACTAGCAGCCAATGTTCCTCTCTAAGTATGAAAATAAATTTGAAAAATTGTGTATAGTGCCCTGTATTAAAAGGGCTATTTTTCAGCTGTATCTTTCACAAGTTTCAATGAAAACTTAAATTATGTAGCCTTAGGTTATCCAGTTACACTTAATGTTACAAGTTATTTTCAGGTATGGCTTAAAACACAAGTGAGGAGGGACAACTTTCAATGTGGAAATTGCCAATCTTCTGAAAGCCATGACTCAATGACTTGTTTTCTCCCCACTCTCACATCAACTGATAAAATTGCTACTAGAGTGCCTGGGGTTCCTCACTCCCAGCTTAATTCTTTGAAGAATACTCTGATCTGCTTACTCATCTGGCCAAGCTTGGGCTTTTAGTTTGTTATGAAGATACAGGTTCTTCAGTACTATTCAAACACAGTGCATTTTTGTTTATTTTAAGATAAGTTTAAGCTGATTCACTTTTAAATTGTCATTGTCTTCAGGTGTCCTGGCTTGCCTGGATGGGTATATGAATATAGCCCTGGAACAGACTGAAGAATATGTCAATGGACAACTAAAGAACAAGTATGGGGACGCATTTATCCGAGGAAATAATGGTAACTCCTCCTACTTATGTTATTGCTCATTAGAAGATTGTGTTTTGATATTTACTTTTGAATTTGAGGAGTGGCTGAGGTGTAAGCAAGCTGCCTGTAAGAATATTATTAGGCTTTCTTGGAAACCTTAACAAATTTATTTTTTACAGTTTCACTTTTCAGTGTCTGCTTTTCTGTATTGCTGTGGCCTTTTTGCCTCTGAACTTAAAGCTCATTTAGAGAAGCGTGCTCTTTTCTAGCCTTCCTTAGAGCTTGTTTCCAGTCATTTGCCAGGTTTACTCCTTTGCACTTACTGCCTGCTTAGATGGCCTCTGCTTCACAGAAGTTTCTGTGTTTTGCTAGGCAAACTACTACATAAATTTATGCTCCAGTGCAGATATTGATGCCACTGTAATATTTTCTTGTGGTGCAGTTGTCCAGACTTGAATGAATTCTGTTCATTAATACTGGAGGTTATTTTCATCTTTATGAGATTTTACCACCAGTCAAGAAAGTCACTTGTACTTGACTACCAAAGCTTTGAATATCCCAGTACAGTAGGTGGATTTTAGTGCATTTCAAGGACAGTCCCAGGCTCCTGAAATGACTCTGTGGTATCAGTTAGGCTGCAGTAGCAGGACATGCCAGGGAGAAGAATATCTAAAAATAGGAAAGGTTCACAAGTCGGACGTGAAGAGACTTGCAGAGAAGGTAAATGAAGCAGAGTTTTACCAAGTTACTTGAGAAGAAAATGGAGGACAGGATGGAGGGAGGGAATAAAAACAAAACAAGAAAAAGAAACAAGAACTGAATCCCATGT
>NW_010297669.1:0-24320 GCF_000700745.2 Antrostomus carolinensis | reverse complement strand
TGTTTTGGGAGGAGAAATAATCTTGAATGAGGCCAAATGCTTTTTGCAAGGAATTTAGATTATTATACTAAGGAGTGCAGTGACATTGCAGCTGGAGCATCAATTATGGAAAGAAGAAGCTGTTATAAAAGTTAAAACAAATGGATGAGAGGCAGGAGGCTGAAGAACAGTCTGAGCAGACAACTTAAGACATCCCAGGTTTAGGAGCACAATGCAGTTTCATATTGTGCATGGATCTGTTCCAGGGCTATCACCAGCCAAGCAGGTGGAAGGTGTCTGCTGCTTCATGGGTAATCATTAGCTTTGCCTTAAGTGCTTGGGATTTCCAGCTTTTGTTGAGAGATCATAGCATTAGTGTCTGACACCCATAATTCTGCTGCTTAGAAACTCTCATGCTCCCGTCAGTAATGCTGCAGGGAAGCTGGCTTTACTCTCCCTCTGTTCAGCCTGCATCTGCTGCAGGGTAGTTTGGCTATGAATGTAATAAATACCATTCCAAAGTAATACATAATGTGTAAATTTGATAGCATTTCTCAAAACCTGGACTTAAAAGTTTCCTGACTTTGTTCATGCTGAATGGGATTTGTTGCGCTGTTGTTTTACAAGCCATGGAAATAAGATGTTTTAAATAAACAGGTTTCTGCCTTATTTACCAGGGCTCTCTTACATGTGCTGCTTTCTCCTTTTCACAGTATTGTACATAAGCACACAGAAGAGGAGGATGTGAAGATGCCAGAAGGAGGCTGTTTTGTACTTGTGAACCTCTTCAAAGTGATGAGCCCTATTTGATTTCTAGTTAATAATCCACAGGTTAAATACACAAGTGTTTAAATATTTTTTTAAATAAATGTAAACAGGTGTAAACTTCCTGAATGGTTTTGTTTCAAAGCATTTCTTTGTTCTACTGTACAGAAAAAAAAATAAAAGAGAAACATGTAATAGTGCTGCAAGACTAATTAAAAGCAACAGCTCATTTAATTATGCTAATGGTTACAGAAATACTGATTGGAAGGTAAGCAGGCATGGAGTAATTGCAAATCACAGCCTGGTATTGATGGCAAAAGAATAGTTTAATTGATGTTGGGAAGGGAAATGCTGATGTTTTAGTGACAATGACCTGTCCCTTTGGAAAATACAGGGTCAGCTTTAAATGCCAACCTCATAAGAGTCATCAGGTAAAAAGTTCATCTGTCCAAAAAATATTGAATTGTGGATTGAATTGGGGCATGTAACAGTGACACTTCAACAGTTAGGGGTGGGGAAAGAATTGAATCAAACAGAAAAGCCCTAAGGGTGAAAAGAAAGCTCTGTGCCAGCTGAGGAAGTCAGTCACAGGTGAAAAGCTCTCAGTTGGTATCAACACAGCTAGTAGCTGCTTCACCTCCTGCCTCTGTACCCCCTACCCTACCTCAGCTTGCAGGTACCTTTTTTCCCTGCATCTCTACCAAACATAATGGACTTCTTCAATAAAAAGCAATTTTAACTAATATCTAAAGCTGCTCCCGAAAACAGACTAGGAATCTAAAAGCTTTTGTAAACATGTATCCTCTTCAGACAGTTCACTCTTTCTCCCATCCATTCCCCACCCCCAATCTAGTACCATCTATATATTCTCTTTCTTTATGTGCTAGCCAGAAATGAGAACAAATACATTAAGCTTATAGTATGAGGTATGCATCAGGGAGGGGGATCCTCTGTGCAGGCAACAGAGTCAGAACTTGTTTGTTTATATTTTGCAACAATGCTCCCAGATAATCAAAGTCAATGAGTAAATCCAGCTCAGTTTTACATGGACACTTATACCAATTCATAAAATACCTTTTCTCCTTTTACACACAGTCAGCCAAGAAAAAAAAAACCAAACCTGAACATTCAGATATTTCTTAGTGTTGCTGCACTTAACATCCAGGTACTCAGAATGTTTTCTTGATGCTCAGGACAAAGTTATAAGTTAGGGTAATGTACCTCATGGTGAGGTTATTTACCCAATTTTTTAAAGTGAGTTTTATGAAACCCTGCTTTATGCTTTGGGCAGTTTCTAGTGCCTCCAGGAACAAAAATGGATGGATGAACACAAAACAATAGTATGAATGTAATGCTTTCCAATTGCCAGTAGCTCTAATGCAAGCAGGGAATAGTAACATTTCAGTTATCCAAGGGAACATGGGTCGCAATTTTTTAAATTTCCTTTTATTTATTTATTTTAAGATTAAGGAATAATTCTAAATTTTTTTGCAAACCAGTACTTAACCTTTTCATGTTAAGCACTTCAGAAGCTACAGAGCACACAAATAGAGATGCTACTTTATAATATGCTTCAATAATTTATCATTTTCTAACAAGGGTTGAAAAGGGTCCAGGATATAAGTACAGATCACCAACTTGCTCCTCTTGTGACTTCTTTTCAAAAAAGGAAAGCATACCTTCAAGTGGAGCAAGCAGTTTCTCACTGGTTTTGTCATCTATATGCAGCTGGCAGGTTACTGTGTGCTTTCATTCCTGGGGACTACCTGGGTTTTGGGTTTACTTTTTTAAAAGTTTAATATGGAGTTAGTTTCTCCCGCCCCCACTTCCTTCTCCACCTTTCTCCCCTCCTCCACCTACAGGAACACATTTTGCACTGATTTGGATTTATTCTCAAGAGTTTGCATCGCTGACTTTTTAACTGCAGTTCTGTTCCTACGGGTCTAGTTATAGAACATTTCTCTATTGTGATCTGCGGCTTCAGATGATCTAATGGCATACTAAACTCTGAGCTTGGTTACTTACTACTGTTTAGTGCACATGCTGAGGGTTTTTTTTTAATGCATTCTGGATCATGAAATCACTGTTTACTATGTGAGGTAGATAGGAAAGTTTGCATTAAAAGATGAGCTCTTGTAATTCATACTCAAATTTCAAAAGTAGCTGAAGAAATTAGCCACTTAATTTCTACAACCACTTATGTACATTTTGCAAGATATTCAATTTTCAGTCCCTGTGTTTAAATCAGGTGAACATTTATGCTTGACTTCAGTTAGGCAGTCAAGCGTTTGGATGTAGTCTGTTTTGAGATGGATAAAACATTCATTTTGGATTTATTTTACATTACTATATTCTCTAGGACAACATACCAGTTGCAAGTATGTATCAGATGCTGGCCAGACAGCTTTCAGAACAGCACATTGAACACTATCCAAAGTTTAAGTTTTCAGGTAAGCCATCCCATTATATATGTATCTAAACATCAAATTAGAATGGTGTATTTCACAAACTCTTGATGCTTAAAAGTTACTTAACCTAATTTATAAGGTCTTTATCTCATTGGGAGATACAAATACACTCTTACAAGCAGAATACATCTTCACACACAAAAGACTGTATTAGAAACTGATGCTCATGTCCTTCGTGTTACCCCATTTACCATACCCTAATGCTCTTGCCCCAGTACCTGTGCATAAAACAGTTTTACTTGTGGATCAAGCTTATGTAGATCAGGACTGACAATGAAACATTCCTTGAGCAACTTACAAGGGCTTGTCTATCATTTTGTCTTAGAAGAATGCATCCAAAATTAAGTAATCCAAAACAAAAACCAAAAAATAATTGCATTTCAAAGACTAAAGCTGCATTCACATAGATAGATAAGACTTTTATGCAATGAGATCACTTCTTGAAACCAAAGCCATTTAACCACTACCTCATCCCCATTCCACACATTCAGTTCACAGACAGGCTCTAGGAAGAGCAGTAACTCCAGATTTACTACACTCCCATATCCAGTGTAAGTTTCTTGCACTTGAAAAGCCAAACTAAGACACATCTCCTTACACAAAAAGCTGTCTGTGAGCAGCAACACAGCATATCCTGTGGAAACTAGGGAAAGTAAGTCTGGAAGAAGGAGGTAAGTACTCACCACATGGTGAAACAGCCAGAAGCCAGGTTACTAATAAAGCCTGCAATACCCTGGTGTGGCCCTATGTAAAGGGAGCAGAGCATGCTAGGAAAGATTTGCTTTAAAGGTATACACTGGTGACCACTCAGTGTTACAGTTTGTTGCCACCTGGTTCCTTGTTCAAAGGGAATCTAACAAAACCACTCCAAACATTTTTTATTTGAGTTCTTTCTATCTTTTTCATTATGTTACAATGATGAAACAGCTACCCAGAGCCCTTCTGGGTGTGACTTGCACATTAAGTCCTAAAACCCAACTCCAAAAACCAGCTGTGCCCCAGAGCTGCAGGTTCTGGCTGCATTGTTCAGGGTAGTCAAGGAAGCCTGGAAGTGTTTGCAAAGTGACAGCCCTTGAACATTTGACTGATGGTACCAAAGCAATGCCTGATCTTTCATACGCCAACCCATGACTGTGGCCAGCTTCAGCCCCATGTTGGTTTTGAAAGCAAACAGACTGTGGAGCCAGCAGTTTCAGCGTCTCAGGCTCCTGTGCCAAACTGTTCTCCAAGGCTGAGAAATTGGACCGGAGGAGGCTTTTCCTGAGCTGCTGCATTGATCCTGACCAAGGGACCCTGGAATGTTTAGGAGTCAGTGATCCACACAGCAGCTTCGAGCTGGGCTGGGCTGCACACCTAGAGTGGCTTTCAGGTTTCCATTGAGTTGCATGGACCCTTTGGCCACAGGACACCTCCACCAGCTCATCCTAACAGCAGAGCTTGCAGGCAGCTCCCACTCGATACCGCGATTGCACCACCTGCCTGGCCTTGCCTTTATCTGACAGAGCAGCAACAAGTTCTCATGAGGCCATCCTTTAGAAAGAGAGTTGTTTTCTTGTTAAGGGAATTATAAAATAGCTCAAGTGATAAAAAAAGGAGAGCTGCCCTCTCTGGACGGGGTTGCATCTGCTCTGCACAGCACACCATGGGAAAAATCCATCTAAGCTCTGTCTGATGCTACATGAATGTGGGGTGCTCAGCGTCTGAAGGATTTACTTGCTGTCTGTATTCCACATCTTATTCTGTCTTATTAAAGCAGTCGTTAAGCTGTTTGTTGCTGGGCTTTTCTTACTGAGATCCAGAAAGAGCCCTGCACCATCTCTCTCTCTCACTTTCTCTCCCCTCAACCCCCTCCTCTAGTGCAGAAGAACTGCCCAGGTTGCAGTAGTTACCAAATAAAATGAAGGGTTGTGTTGGGTTTTTTTAGGCTGAATTTGTAAGGGAAGGAGGCCCACATTATATGTTCCACACTTGTGTCTGTGTCAGTTCATTCCCAGCAGTAACATTTGAATCCACTGTCACACTTCAGTAAGTGTGATAGAGGAATAGCAAGACTACTCAACTGGACAGAAATGGAAGGACCTGCCACCAGTACTTCTGCCAACCTTCTGCCCAACTACACATCAGAGAAGCATCCGCTTTTCCCCAGTCTCCCCAAACAGAGAGTCACAAACATGTTCAGGTTGAGTCTGAGATGCCAGTTTGTAGCATTGTTTCTCCATTCTCCCCCTGGGACTACCACAGGTTTTTACCACTCTCCTACTGTGGGTTTTTAACCGCTTTTCTCGCAGTTGGCCACTGTTTTTTATTTTAAAGATGACCTGAAGTTTTCTTAAATAAGATGGTGCTGCCAGCTTTGCTGGTTTAATGAACAGTTCCTTGTGATCCGGACTTGACTAACTGTTGCCACTTTCAAGCTCTCTACTTGCTCAACCTGCCCACTCTTCTTTAACCCCCTTTCAACTTTGCTCACAGGACTCAGGTAGCCGCTAGCTGAGCAGAAAGGACTTTTAACTCGTTATAACCCTTATTATCTTGCAGTAGCAAAGCATTTCTCAACCTATCAATGAAGCAACCAACTTGCTCTTGAGTATCAGCTCTGGGTTGCTGACATCCATGCCCATATTACATACTGATCTCCACTGCAACTGCTCCACATCTGCTGTCCCTGTTGTGCCCTGACATGTGGAGATGTAGAAGCAATCTGCAAGAAGGAGAAAGTTTCTGCATCAAAGAGCCTGAGATGTTATTGGGTTTATAATCCTTCTGTGCACTTCATCAGTGAAATTTCAAGTTATATTGTTTATAGTCTATCTTAATTATCAAGCCATTACAGAGCATGCACAGTTTTCCCCAGTGCTATTTTAAAATCCCGACTGTGTTTTATTTTCTTCTAGAAATCCACTACACAAATGCTGCTGAGAAAACAATAGGCAGGGTGTAAGTTGTCTTATGCCCCCTTCTCCTTGCCGGCTTCCTACTAACAAAGAAATTCATGACAGGAAAGAGGCAAACCTCTCTCTAGTGGCAGCAGTGCCACGTGGTCTTCTCACATCTGTCTGGGCCCCATCGTCAGAGTGCTACGCAGAGCCTGGCTGAGCTCAAGTGACTCCAGCAGGTCAAAGCTCTGGCCAGAGGAGGCTGAGGCAATGCTGTCCTGATGGGTGATGCAACCAGAGGCTATGGAGAGGTCTGTATTTCTTATGGGAAACATCTGCCTGTCACGTGGCATTCGAACGTGCAGTTGGAGGCTGCTGGAAGGGGCATGTGTCACGGTAATGACTGTGACAGGCTTTTTTTCATCTCTGAAGAGGAGACGGTTGTGACATTTGGTTTGAGTGCGGCTTTGAAGGCCCCGAGTTCCTCTGCTTGAGAGCATGCAGCAAGGATGAACTCTGTGTAAGGCTGTATTTCAGATCAGCCCAGCAATTAATGCTGCGTCCAGGCAGCACCCTGCAGCTCTACTGACTGGTGCTGCTAAACCTGCATAAAGCAACCCCCCAGCAGCACATCCTGCCCTCCCCGAGACTGCCACCAGCCTGGGGAGCCAGCAGAGCCAGTGCAGCAATGTGGTACATCCTCTGCTGTTACAGATGGCTTGGGCCTGGGTCTCATTTGAAGCTCTTCTCCCTTCTCCCCATAGCTTTGCACAGAGCTCCAGGGAGTACCTGACACTGCTGTTCAGGGTCTGCACTCTGCTGCTTTTCTCCCTTTTTCAGGTGGAAGCCAGTGGGGGAATGGTCGTCTCAGGAGATGGCATAATGAAAATGTGTGCCCAACGCGTGACGTGCAGCTGAAGAAGACCACGTAATACTGTAACATCACGCTGGAATGCAAAGACCTACACTTACCTGGAGCTGTTTTCAGACCTGGCCACTGTGCCAGAATGGCTGTGACGTGTTTGGTGTTTCCCTGGCAGACTGTCAGAGGTCTGGAGCTGCTGCTTTATTATGCTGGAATTGCAAGCAAGGGATAGTTTAGCATAGGAATAAGTTAGTAAGGAAAAGCCATAAGAGAGCAGCTAGCTTCAGGAAGGGTTAGTCATTAATATAGCATAAAGGTACTCTCTTTTGCATATCAAGAACGGGCATTTACAAATTGGAATAGAAGCACTAATGCAAACTCTTCATCCCTTCCCCTGAACTACTCTCTGCTTCCACTGACGAAAGGAAAGAAAACTCCAAGACTTGCATTATATCCTGAAATTCAGTGACTATAAGGCCTCTTTCAAATGCAGAGGAGAGCAGGCTGTTGAGAGCCTGGTACCACCAGTTCCCATACTTGCAAACTGGTTAAACAGATGAGAGCTGGGCTGTTAGTGGCAGTACCTCAGCACCAGCCCAGCATCTTGTTTCACTTCTAAGGACAGGCTGTAGAGCCAGGCAGGCTGCTGGCAACAGCACTAATAAGTGGGGCATCTCCAAGCCTGCCTCCAGCTTTCGGGGGGCACCCCAGGCAGAGGTCACTATGGTTCCTGCTCCAGACAGACTCCCGCACTGGTCAGGCTCCAAGCAAGATCAAATACAGGCACTGCTGGAGTTGCAGAAACAAAATATGGTGGTGTCACCTATGTGTTGGTGCAGCTCCTTTAGTCATGGGACAGGACAGAACTTTGTGGTGTCCTGCAGGGAGAGTGGCCTAAGCACCCACATGAACTCATTCAGCCCTCAGCCACATTTATCTGAGGAGGAGGAGGACTAAAGGCCACCAAATGCCCTTTTGTCCCTCTGTCTTTAATAGCTTTCCTGCACCACAGGACCAGCCCCCCTCCTGGTGGCCCTGGGACATCTCACGCTGCCTCTTAAAAGAGTTTGGTGGCTGAAGAAAAGCCAGACAGACGATGGGGCTGTTACTCTGTTCCTCTAGCCCTACTCAGGGCTGCAAGCTGCCACCAGTATGTTCAGCTGTTCAGCATCTTCTGATGGCAGCTGTAATGGTGACAAGAAATTGGACCCTAATTTCCATCCATTGTGAACAAGAAGCTGCTGGTAGGGAGCGGGCTATGCCTGGTGACAGTGACCAGGGTTTGCCAAGAGTCCCCATCACCAGAGCAGTCTGCAGCAATGAGGTGGATCCGAGGAGGAGCTGGGAAGGCCAGGAACAGGATCAGCTCCTCAGCCAGGCACGGCTGCACTGTGGCTCAGGCAAGGAGCAGGGGTGACAGCCTGGACTTAAATCCAGCTTATGTGCTGAGGGACAGTCACGCAAATTAGGTATTTAGTCCCCTGTGCCAGCTCTGGTGGGTTTGTGGGGTGTTGATGGCTCTTCCTGGCCTTTCTAACAAAATTCTGCTTTTATTGCCAAAATAACTCCCATGTAAGTGCGAGAGACAGGGCACACGGCTCGGGGGTCATGGAGTAGAGGGAGCTGACGTGGCTTTGCTTTGCAAAGCTTCAGCATGGAGGGGGTGGGGGTGAGTGTGGGGAGGGAGAGTTATGGGGCAAGCAAGAATCCCATCCCCCTGCACCTCTGCAAAGGAGTCCCAGGGTGTCCTACACAAACCCCACGGCTTGCTGCTGCCCCCCCTGCTAGTTGCCTTTGTTTTCATTGCAGAAGCTTGGGGATTAAGGAAAAAAAAAAAAAAAAAAAAGAAAAAGTGGGTGGGATGTGAAGAGGAAAACTAATATGATTAAGGCAGGATTTGGGCAGTGGCGGAGAGCTGCCGTAGGTGGTGGGCATTAGCAGTAACAGCTGCTGCGCTTCCCATTAGAGGAGAAAGCAAAGAAGGTCCCTGAAAGGATGGATCTCTGGCAGGCCGGGAGGGAAGCGGCAGCAGCGAACCCAGCGGCGTATGTGTCCGAGGTGAGTGACAACAGTGGCACCGGCAGCCCCAGCCCGGGCAGCCCTGGGGAGCAGGGACCTGCTCCCTGCACCGGGGTGGTGAGGGGTGCAGGCGGGCGGCCAGGGGAGCGTTGGGAAACACCGATGGCAAGAGCTCAGGGGCACTTTGATGAGCTCCTGTGAGAAATCATACCCAGCAAGGGAGGTTTGGGTATGCCTAGAGGGGAGGCTGACTCCAGGAGAAGGAGGAAGCATCCCACCGCTGGGTCCTGCAGAGGTTTGGATATTTAGCAAAGGCTCCTGTGACTCCCACAGGCATCTTCTGGCCCATAACTGGGTGGAGGGGGACAATGCTCAGTTGTGGAGAGTTAAACTGCATCCATCGGATCCCTGCTTCAGGCTGGGCACAAACTGTTTCATGTGCTGTGGTAGTTTGTTAGAGTCAGCTGGCAAGTCTCCAAAGTGCTAGAGATGAAGGTGTATGCTAGACCTTCTCAGCCTCTGGTTTTCTCTGGTTTATTTACATCTACTTATTGACTAAGCGTACTGAAATATAAGTCAGGAAAAGCTGCATGTTGAAAAGAAGATATTAGAAACAGCTACATTAAAAGCAGGACTACCTGCCTTACGATATCTGTTACCCCTCACCTCCTTAGCTCGTCCCTCAGCTTCACTTTCAAAAGCACATTCTGAAAAATCAGGATAACAAAATACTCCAGCAAGTCTGGAAAGGTGTTTTGTGCCAGCCACCAAAGCTGAGAGGTACTAAAGGCGCAACATACTGAATATTAAACTTCTACCACGGTGAGAAAAAGATACTTGTTTGGATTTAAAATTTGAGAACCAGGAGAAATCTTGGCATTAGGCAAAACAGCTGCATGTTTATCTCAGGCTTCCAGCGCTATTTCAGAGACAGCATCACGGCTGTCTTGTCAGCAACAGCGAGGCCTGACCGAGAAGAACAAGCTGAAACGCTGCTGGTCAGCCAGGGACAGGCCCAGTGGCCACAAGCAGCCCAGCACCTCTGAGCCACACGGGCTGCTAAAAGGTGCCGCATGGCCAGAGTGAGGGGAACACACGTGCTGTCCCTGTGGGGACACGGCTTTGCACCAGCAGGCAGGAAGAAGCTCTGTGCTGGGCACCAGTCCCATGAAGGACGGGGCCTGCAGCAGCTCTGCAGGTCTAAGGGTAGATGTTCCCCACGTTGATCAGGTTGTATGTTTGGGTTGGGAATGGTGGAGGGTGCTGAGTGTGGTCATGCAGAGCCTTCTCCTCCACAAGAGTTTTTAGAGCAAATCTTCTCTGTGGAGAAGGACCTGGGAGTCCTGGTGGACAGCAGGTTAACCATGAGCCAGCAATGTGCCCTCATGGCCAATGGTATCCTGGGGTGCAGTAAGAAGAACGTGGCCAGTAGGTCAAGGGAAGTTATTCTCCCTCTCTACTCTGCCCTAGTGAGGCCACATCTGCAGTACTGTGTCCAGTTCTGGGCTCCTCTGTTCAAGAAAGACCAGGAACTACTGGAGAGAGTCCAGTGGAGGGCTACAAAGATGATAAGGAGACTGGAGCATCTTTTGTATGAGGAAAGACTGAGAGACCTGCGTCTGTTTAGCCTGGAGAAGAAAAGGCTGAGAGGAGATCTTACCAATGCTTGTAAATACTTAAAGGGCAGGTGCCAAGAGGATGGGGCCAGACTCTTGTCAGTGTTGCTCAGAGACAGGACAAGGGGCAAAAGGCACAAGCTGGAACACAGGAAGTTCTGCTTAAACATGAGGAAAAACTTCTTTACTGTGAGGGTGCCAGAGCACTGGGACAGGCTGCCCAGGGAGGTTGTGGAGTCTCCTCTAGTGATACTCAAAACCCGCCTGGATGTCATCCTGTGCAACCTGCTCCAGATGTATCTGCTTTGGTAGAGGGGTTAGACTAGATGATCTCCAGAGGTCTCTGCCAACCCCTGCCATTCTGTGATCCTGTGTGATTCCCTGACCTCTCCCTCCATGGGAGGCTTCACAAGAAATGTGTCCTGTTGCGGGCCCTCTCCCCTCCCAGCCTCAACAGTTTACTCAAAATGTGAGATGCTGTGGATTACTGAAGTGGCTCCATGTGCCACAGAGATGATTTGTTCTTCTTCATTTAAAGGCTGTGAGAAGGGTGGCTCTGCAGCTCAGCTAATTCAAAGGTGCCAGAGGGGTTCCCAGGCTGCTGAAGCCACTGCTTTGAAGCGAACCTGCCCGTTGTTTTCGGCCGTAGGATGGAGGACGGCAGGAGAGCCCCCATTGCCATTGCTGGCTGGGCATGCACAACCCTGTGCTTGGCCTCCTATGCAGCTGCCTTCTCGCACGGCGCCAGCCTTTCTGCCTGTACTGACATGATGCCCAAGCACCTGAGAGTGCAGCTGCACAGTCCCAGCAACAACTACTTTGCTGTCCACACCAACGTGTCCTTCTTCTTCCCAGGTGACAAGGTTACAGGTAAGGAACAGCTTCTCATTCATCTATCTGAAAAATAGATGGTAACTAATCTCAAGTGATGGCATTAACCTTTGTGAGACTTGGGAAGAGGGATAACTGCTCTGAGTGAGCTATGCCACCTCTCTTATCATGAGGAAACAAGCATGTTTACAGAGGGATTCTGTTTGCAGCACTTTGCCTAAAGTTTCTCAGGTTGACTCCAGATTTTCAGACCAACTGTTTGCCAGAGGCAGCTGGGAGGCTTTGGGTGGGATTCATTTATCTCAATTGTGTCTCAACCATATCAGACCTTATCACATGCAATGGCATGAGAGGCACCTCCAGAGGGTGAAGTTGCCTTCCCTGCTCCTCTGCACTGCGTGAAGGGGTCTGGGTGACTCACTTGACTGTCAGGTATGGTTGGGCAGCATGCCCCATCCCCAGCATCGCCGCTCCTGAAGCAGATGCAGAGCTGAGAGGCACCCAGCCTGGCCGCTTGCCTGCTCATCCCCATGCAAAATAAAACCCCTCCGAGGGCAGCACACAAGCTTTTGCATCCATACAGGCTGGTACTAAACTTTCCTTAAAAATAGCTGCACACTGCCTAGTGCAAAGTGGTTAGCAGGTTATAATCAAGGAGGGGAAAAGACCCAAGCAAATTTTGTGTGCAATTACATACTACAAAGTTAAATCTGCCCTCCTGCATCCAGGATGGCCAAGACAGACACTGAGGGCAAAGACAGTAAGGTTTTGTTGTTGTTGTTGCACAGGGTTTTCTTTTGGTTTCACTGGAAACTCTATTACTGCCATAAGTACAAGGCAAATCCCTTTGTGTCCCATGTTTTGTCTTGCAGTGACAGTGAGGAGCACACAGGATTTTATGGGCTTTTTACTTCAAGCTCGCAAAGTGTCTAACGACGAAATCACTGGCACATTTGTCTTCATTCCTCCTGGTTCCAAGCTGCTGACTTGTTCTGAAGATGGTGACACCGTCACCCACTCAGACAAGTCACTGAAGAGAAATCTGTCCTTTGTATGGAAAGCACCAGACCAACCCATTGGAGACATCAAGTTTTTGTAAGATCATGATGGTTCCTAAACAGAATTTGTGTCTTCTCAGTTAAAGGCTTGGCTTCATTTTTCCATCATACTTGTCCAGTGTAGTGGACATACAGCTAAATACTTATCAAATGCTGCAACAGTATCGCAGCTGGTACATTAATCACCATTTATATCTGCTAGGTACTGCTGCTTTTTATTTACATGGTCACCATTTTCTCTGAATAAATACACTGGAAGATGACGGCCTAAGCACTTAGGAAATAGATATATTAAGGCATAAAGAGAGAACTGGGATCACATGGCCTGTCTTTCTAAATAACACAGCCCATAGGACTTCCCTGCCTACAGGATAATATTTAGTATCACACCTTTTTAAAAAAATAATTGAAAATGAGTGGTTTCTAAAAAAGTTAAATGTGTACAGAACTATTCATAGTAGAAAGAGAGAGTGAGCACTGGGACAAAATTTTACATCCCTGGTCTGCACCAAAGTCCCAAACTGTCCAAGTATTTTTGTTCTGATTTGGAATGAAATTAAACATTTTCTAACTGGTTGTCTTAGAGGAAGCAGAACAACTTTTCATTTTGGAAGAGATTAGAGTTATGTTTTGACTTTACAAAACTGCTTAGAAGCTGCTTGGCCACATCCTTGGCTGCTCCCCAAAACATAAGCAACCTGGTGAGCACCGTGGCTTGTGCATCCTCATCATGATTGAACACAATTTAATTGAAACAAAAATATTGCTGCTTAACATTTCAAATTTTGCCTGTGGTTTTAGATCGGGAAATACTATTAAAACCACATAGAACTCAATCAACCGAATAAACCCAACGCAAACCCAGGACCACCAACACCTGTTCCTAGCCACCCACTCTGATGCTTCCTTCACCCTCTGGCTTTTGACCCTCCAAGCTGATTTCTGATAGCCTCTTCCTTTTCTCCTATCACAGAATCTGGAAAAACTCCTCATTAGGCTTAATAATGCCTCCTAGGAGTCATCTGGCACAGGAAAACCTGGGTTGGTTTCCCCTTAGCTAATTCTCAGAAGCAGCTGAGCAATCTGAGATGAAATTCTCCCCAAAATCTCCAGTTTAAATAAGGCTCTCCGGCTGAATTGTTAAAGGTTGGCCAATGCGGTTTTGGCACCTGACAAAAAGCAGAGGGTTAGGCGGGCTCAAATATCAGAGGGCTGAGAAGAGAGACTTTTTTTCCTCTACCTATTCTGCTGTTTGTACAAGTTACATTGACTTGTTTTAATTAGTAAATACCACTGTTGTTTCCCTGCCTACGGAAGATTATAAGCAGAGCTAGTCCAAGTTTTCCAAATGTACTTCCATCAACACATCAAATGTAATAGCTTTTTCTTTTTTTTTAATTTAAGTTCCCACACATTTTTTGGCTGATCTTAATTACAAGTGGTGATTCTTTACCCCGTATCTTTCTTATGGGACCTGGTATATTTTATTTGTAATACAAAATGTGTGATGGGGTAATCCTTTAAAATAATTTTGAGTCGTTTCTGTTTTGGGATTAAAGCAGTCCTTGTGATTAACGGAATAGTCAGATGTTGTATTAATGCTACAGAGCCAGTAAATTCTTTCCTAATTATGTTTTACAGCATCTCAATAGTCCAGTCATACTTTGTTTACTGGGCAAAGATCGAATCTGCTATTGTGGCTCAGCAACAGCAAAACAAAATGCTTGCTGGCAGCAGCGAGAAGCCCGACCCTGTCACTCTCGTGCCTTCACAGGGACCAGCCGACCCACTCCCCGCAGGTACGGTGACCAAAGGTACGGGTTTCTTACCAACCCCTTCCCACAGAGTAGTTTTACATCTTATTCTGGACAAGTGTTGAACACAAGTGACCCAAAGAAGCTGGAGGAACCCGTTTAACTCCTGTCACCCTCAGGGAGATCAGCGGTGGCCACGAGGAACTCCCTGAAGTGAGGGCATGGGTCAGCCTTTGAGGTGACGGAGCCAGTGCTCAGAAGGGTACCAGAAACATAAACAAGCTTGCCAGATCTTGTGATTTCAATGCAAACCCTAAAGTACAGCTTACTTTACCTAAAAGCTCAGCTCCTGAAGACAAGCAAGTGCAATTAACAGTGCTGTCTAAATAAAGGAGCACATCTGTTTCTAATGTGACTATTGCCCTTCAGGTATGTATTCAGTCGCATTTATGCAGTCTTTAGTCAGTAAAATGCTCCAAGAATTTACTTATACCCAAATCAGATGTGTTTCTCAGCATTTTTGGCACAGCACCAAGACTGAGTTGTAGTTATTTTACTTGTTGATAATTTAGGCAGCAGGCTTTGCTACTTTACTTTCCATTTGTGTTCCCACAAATGGAAACATTTAAAATTAAGTGGCATGAAAATAAAAACCAAGTCACCATTACGATCCTTCCTGGCAAATGTTAGCACCGAGTGGGATTTGAAATAAACAAACTGAAGACAATAGACATCTGCTCCTCTCTCCCCCGTTTCTTGTTTTGTCTCCGTGCTGGACAAGGTCCAACCTCTCCAGCGGCTGCCACCGGCTCCCCCCTGCACACCCCCGCGCTGCCTGCCAGCCCCACCGGCATCGCAGCAACACTGGCACCGGAGCCGAGTTTTGGTGTTGGGTCAGACACCCATCCCATTGCTGAGCTGAGGCAGCCGGCCTGGCCTTCGCGGGCTGCAGCTGGTGCAAGCGGCGGGTCCAGTGGCCACGGGCTGGAGCCGTCCCTCCCCACCCGAGACCCCGTCACGGCAAACACCTTGCGAGGTTTCCTCTCCTGGGATGACGCCTCCAGCTACGGCACCTCTGATGGGTAAACTGGGCGGTGGAAAGAGCTATTTCTCCAGTCTTCTGGGGAAGGAAAATAGTACTAATCTCTCTGGGGATAAGTGAGGGCTTGTATAAGAAAGTGTCTGCGGTTGGAGGGGAGGCAAGAGGGCGTTTGCTTACTGAAATTTTGAGAAATAATCCTTTGGAGATTGCGCATGACAGTGATAGGGACAAAATCCAAAACTCTTAAAAACCCAACACTGCGCTGCTCAGCCCAGCAGAGGACTGGCCAAGTAGCTGAAAAATGTGAGAAAAACTATTGACTGCTACAATCTTTTTCTAAAAGCACATGGAAATATGCAATGAAACGGTGAACTCAGCAGAACTATTTCCCTATCTGCAGAGAAAACAAAGAAAGGATTCAAAGCAATTATGAAATTTGGGGTTGAGGACACCTGCTCAGAAGTCTTAGAGGGTTTGGGCCACATGAGCATTCATGTACTCTGGGTGAAAGCAATGGGGATAGGAATAAATGATCAGGTGTTATTCAGATAACAGCCCTGTAGGGTCTGCATTGGCTGTGTATGTCCCAAGGAGGCTCTTGGGAGCGGCACACGTCTCTGGTGGTGCAGAGCCCAGGGATTCCTGCACGAGCCGCAGTGACAGGTCCCACTGACTAACCCTGCCTCTCCTCTGTCTGTACCTTAGCGCAGGAAGCATTGCCAGCGCTGCCACCCCACGCCTGTGTTTGACCTGTAAAGAAGACAGGCAGGTAAGCAGCAGGGACAGGTAGGATGTCTTCTCCAAAGACAGAAAGGTCTAAGAGAAGATGAGGATAAAACCTCTCTAACTGCATCACAGCACCAAGCAGCCCGCATAGGTCTCATAAGTGACTAAAACTATATTTAAATTGTTAACGGTTTTAAATTTTTTACTTTAACTGGAAATTGGTTTTTATATCTCTTTTTTTTTGTTTTCCTTTTGAGCTCACTGCCTGGGTTTTTAAGACTCCCACTGTAAAACCAATATAAAATAACTTTTCGGTATGTAGACATGACTATAGGCTGCTAGATGTTTCTGGGCTGGAAAAATGTGTTTTATTTCCATGGAAGGCTGAGATGTTCCTTTCCAGAGGTGCTGGATATGTACCACCCATGACATTCATCAGAGGTCAAAGGCTTCACCTTTCCTGGGGATGGCCAAGGAAGCCATGTGCTTTATGAGGGCAAGGTCAGCCTGAGAAGCTGGATGGACCAGAAAGGCAGAGGTGGTGATGATGGTAGTGGTGGTGGTGGGGTTAGCTGCAGGTGTGGGGTGCTCTCACTGGAGACAGCTGGAAGAGTAAGAGCTGTCAGATGGGATGAGCAGGTGGGAGCACCTTTTGGGAAAGGGTGGCCTCAGGAGAGGAAGCCCAGAAAGGAGTGAAAGGACCACAGCCTCAAGGCAGCGGGGTGGCTGTATGTACAGGAGATACAGGAACTGGAAAAGGCATGTGAGGAACCAGGACAATTAGGTAGAAAAAGAAAAGGAGAGCAAGAGGAGGGAGAGAAACTGGAGAACACCAGGGCTGTGGAAACATAAGGGAGATGCTCAGATGGGAACTAGCGGAGAAGCTGGAAAGCAGGGATAGCTTAGAGACACAGGATACAGAGTTAGCAGGGGAAGTCCAATATGCAGGGGATGGAGAATAGGAAAACACAAGGAAAATAAAGAACTAGATCTGGGTTGCAGGATGCCACAGGAGGAAGAGAAGTATTCTCACAAAAAATAAGAGAAAGGGGCTGTACAGCTAAGAATGAGGCAGTAATATTTAGGAAGGAGCAGAGGACAGAGAACAAGTACAGGAGAGAAGTGTACCGTGAGCATCTGGCATAGCCATGAAGGAAAGCAGAGAAATGACAGACGATGGTAACCAAAGGAAAGGAAGAATTATTGCACAAGGCAAGATGAGAGCCTAATGAAGTAACAACATCGAGAAATTAGACAAGAAAGGAGAGAGTACAAAAAGAAAGGAGAAACGAGGTGAGATAGGGCAAGGACTTGCAGTCCTAACTTTGCCAGCCAGCTGCTTTACAGTTTGCAGTTCAGCCATTGAAAGTCTTTTATTTACTACTGTATTTTACCAGCACCTTCAGAAATGGTCTCTTCTACAAAGGATGCTCTGACCCTCCCCTACTTTGGTTCACAGCTTGCCAGGGCTCCTACCTCAGCTTTGTGCTCCTGTCACACTGTCTTCCCAGCAAGCTTTAGAAACTGATAATGATGGTAGAGGGTGAGAGTTTCTGTGGTGTAATTAATGGATGTGTGAAAAAGCCCGCTGGGCTGGGCAGGCTGAAGAGGCGCCAGCTACTGAGGGCCACATCCAAATCTCAGTGAAGCCAAAGAAAAGACTCCAGCACATTTTGTAGGTTTTGGATGGGGGCTCAGGTGCACAGTGGGAATGGAAAAATGCAGTGGGGGCCTCCTAAATTGTACGATCGTTGCACAGTTAGTCTTGGATGGTATCTACAGCAAAGCCTGGGCTGCAGAACTGGCATGGAGTGGCTGTCATTTTGTGATGGACAAAATAAGGTGCACAGCACCAGGCAGAGCCCCTAGGAACAGGAGCATGGAAGCACAGTCATTCCCACTAAAATGGGTGGTTAAGTACCACTGAGAAGGTAGCCATTTTCAAACTGGCTGTGTAGACTGAGAAAGCAAAACAGGCTTTGATGAGAGTTCACAGGTTACAGACAACTTTCCCAAAACCACTGATGTCAAAGGCCACCCCAAGTCTGTCCTTTCAGCATAACCCTGGCATCACACAAGATGGGAATTGTTTATTAAGTGATTTTTTTTGTGATGCCTGCGAAAACCACCATCACCACAATGGGAGTTGCAGACCCTTACTTATGCAAAGCAGTGAGCTTACTCTCTGCCCCTTCCACCCGCTCTGCCTTGTCCCCCCTGGGACCAGCTCCCAGTGCCTTGTCCCTCCCATGGTAATTCTGATACAGATGGAGAGGGGTGGAATCTGCCTCCTTTCCTAAAAGCTACTGAGTAACCAGGGGATGGAGCAGGGTTATTCCAAGGGAAGGGGGACACCTGGGTGTCAGAAATACAGAGCTGGACTGTACTGTGACAACAGTAGTGGATGAGAACCTAATCAGCTCCCTTTCTCTTCCCTCACCACACATCTCATCGTGTTTTTGCTTTCAAAGGCCAGTACCGAGAGTGGGGCCATCTTGGAAACCTCCCCACATGTGACAGTGTCTCCTTCTGCCGTGCATGTACACACTTACCTGGGTGATGCCATTGTGACAACAGCCTGGTTTGGTGATGCAGATGCTGCTGGCAATTTGTCATCACCTTCAAGTCAAATGGCAGAAAGAAAGCTGGCACCACAGCCAGAGGAGGCAGGCACCAGGGGCGAGGAGGAAGAGGAGGGCGGGAATACTCTGCCATGGGTGACCAGACCAGCTCCCAGATCTGCTGTTCCTGGCAAGGGGGAAGACCCTGGCAGAGGGACCCGACTCCTAGCAGCCCAAATCGGCATCCTCCTGGTCTGCTCGGCTGCCCTGGGCCTGGCGCTTGTGGCTGCCGTGCGCTGTGCCTGTGCCCAGCATTGCCAGAAGCGGACGGAGGTCTCCTTCAGCGAGCCGGACCCCAACGTCATCGCCATCAGGCAAAACGGGGAGGTGATGCACTTCCGAAAGATCCGGGAGAACAGCTTTGTGCTGGTGCAAGCTGAGTACAACTGGGTCAGCCCCTCAAGCAGTGGGAAGAAGACAACCATATGAACATCTGCAACACCGAAAGCAGTGCTACAGCGGCTGGTGTAGGTGAAAATAGCCTGGGCTGGGCTGCACACCACAGCTTATGGGAAGCGGTGGGGTGGTACCGCTCTGTGCTGCCATGTAGGTAAACAAACTCGAAGCAGCCAGTACAGGCAGAGGTGTTAGCTGAAAATATCTGAGTTACAGCTGCTAAAGAAATAGAAGTTGATAGATTGTTCAGTGCGTTACACTTACCACAATTAATATTGTATATCTGCTCATTAGCTGTCGCTGCAGCCATGACATACGCTTCCTCTGTTGCCTTAAGGGTATAGCCAAAAATAGAAATTCTTTCTCTGCATGGTAGCATTGTCTCCTGTTTAATCTCAGCAAAGGTTTCTAGTGTTATATTTCTTTCTAGGAACTAGAAACCCCTGATATCAACCCAACTGTTCTCATTCAGGAGCTTACAGGTTTGATTCTGTGCACTTGGTATCTCTTAGATGACAAAATATTTGGTGGCAGATTTTAAGTTTCAATTGGAAAATAAAAAGCAACAACTCATTAGTGGAGAACATTGATCCAAAGAACGCTGAATTGATCTATGGTAACAAAACACAGGGCGGCAGACACCAGCTTTTGGGGGAGAAACATGCCTCCTCATCAGGTGCAAATGGAAGAAAACCTTTCCTGTCCATTTGCACCTGATGAGGAAGCTTGTTGAAGCCCGACAGCCAGCATTTACTTGTTTTTTTTTACTTCCAGTCAGCTCAGTAACACTCTGCAGAAACAAGCACTGAAAAATATCCTTCCCGGGTCACTTTGGAGATTCCCCAGCTGAGGCTGCGTGGAAAGTTATCAGCATCCTTGTACTCTGAGTTTGTGCAAACTTCTCTCCAACTGTGTGGTTTTCTGCAGGAGGCCACTAAAACAACCCTTGGAAAACATGAAGGTCCTTGACAGCTTCTAAGAAGGAGAGGTGATGACAGCAAGGGTAAAGGTTTGTTTTACTGCAGCTTTGAAAGAGACAGAAATAGTCCTGATATTGATCCTCTTGAGATGTACATTTTAGAGCCTCTCAGAGAACAGGAATCACCCCTTCTGGGCTCCTTTTCTAGGGTGGAGGGGCTCAGATGGTCCCCAAGCTGTGTAAACTTTAAACTTTGGTGCTGCACCTTATTTCTCAGCCTGCAGCAATCCCCCCCTGAGCTAAGCAGACACTGATGAGACCCTGACGGCTGACAGAATCCTTCCTGGTGACAAGTTCCCCTCTATCAGCAGGGCCCCATAGCAGTCTCCAACCAGCTGGCCATCTTCATGCTTGATAGCCAGTCAAAGCTCTGCTCTCAAGTCTTCCCTTCCCTTGCCATTGACTTCAGAGGAGACAAGTGGGACATAAATGAGTTCTCCCATGCAAACCCCTGCAGTGTGATGAACAAAGTGCATCTTCTGCTAATAGCACCTTTTATTAGCGTTCAGAAAGAGCTGGTTTCTGACCACACTACTGTATAGTGATTAGTGACATGATGCTTTGCACTACACAAATTTCCATTGAGTTAATTTCTAGGCCTAAAGAGCTTTGGCCAAAATAAATGAGTAAGAAAAGAAGTGTACTCACAAGTGCAGCTTGCAGAGATGAGCTTGATGGTCTTAACTATTGCAGTCTGAAGAGAAGGGTGGCCACACCACAGCCCCTCCGCTGCAGAGTAATCAAGGGTAGTGCTGTAATTCAGAAGACATTTGTTTTAGGACTCAAGAGGTAAATGGTTTGTGTTTGGTAAGTTGAGCTTGAGCACTGCCTACGAGGAAGTCTACAGGTTTTTACGTACAAGTCTAGACACTTACAATGATGTTCCTCTCCTATGTCATGTGCTTTAGAAAGAAACCATGTTTCTGTAACCCAGTGTAGCTGAACTGTGGCGTGACTAAAGCAGACTGTGTTCAAGTCATTGTTAATGCAGCCAAAAAAACCCCCTAATTAACTGAGAAAATAGGTCAACAAACTCTTAAATATTTAAAGAACTATCACATATTATTTAAAAAAGTTTCTTATGATGGCATAGCTGTTTATGAATAAATTACAAGTACCTATGGCCTCTTCCACTATCTCTCTAGGTTTAATGTTACCAGACTGGTAGAACCTTAAAACCATAACCTTCCTCTCCCCAGCGCCTTCCCCATGACCCAGCACCACTTCTTGCCAGGCCGACCAGAGCAAGTGAAGGCCTCAGGACAACGTTTGATTAGGATAACCGCACTTCAATACCACCCTGCCTTCTACCAACCTCTGCCTTCTGTTAAATTTATGCAGCTCCAGTATTATTAGCAGTAAAACCAGTAATGGTGAGCTCTGAGGGACACAGCTCCTTTGAATTATTAATGAGTTTTGCTACTTTGTGGACTTGGCTGAGACCTAAAGTGCTTGTGTTTTTTTTTTCTTGACTTCTGAATAACATTTCATTTATTGTAGTTGCCATGACAAGAGGGATGGAGGTTTTATCTCTTCTTAAGGCTGTTAAAAACATGAGCACTGATTAATTTATTAAAAGGCAAACCATTCAAATACCTCCATTCTTAAGTGACTCGCCTTGCATGGGAATTAATCTGTGCTCACGTTTGGAACAGATTTAGGAGAAAAAAATGACAGAATTAGGAAAAGAAAGGCACAAACCATTCTAATATTTACCAGAGGGACAAGTGAAAAACTTACTTACCTTGTTTCCCTCTCTAGGTGCATGACTGTGTTGGTCACAGATGTTCTGCAGGAGCTGGGGAACCTCAGTTCCTCACAGAATGGTAGAGGTTGGTAGGGACCTCTGGAGATCATCTAGTCCAACCCCCCTGCCAAAGCAGGTTCACCTGGAGCAAGTTGCACAGGACTGCATCCAGGCAGGTTTTGAATATCTCCAGAGAAGGAGACTCCACAACCTCTCTGGGCAGCCTGTTCCAGTGCTCCATCACCCTCACAGTAAAGAATTTTTTCCTAATGTTTAAGCGGAACCTCCTGTGTTCCAGCTTGTGTTGGTTGCCCCTTGTCCTATCGCTGGCCACCACTGAAAAGAGTCTGGCCTCATCCTCTTGACACCCGCCCTCTAGATACACAAACATTTATAAGGTCCCCTCTCAGTCTACTCTTGTCTAGGCTAAACTGACCAAGCTCTCTCAGTCTATTCTCATAAGAAAGATACTCCAGCCCCTTAATCATCTTCCTAACCCTGACTGAACTTCATCAGGTTCCTCCTTGCTAGAGCTGCAGACATGTGTTATTTATTCACTTAGATTTAAATAACAACGAGAAATACCTGTAAAAAGATGAGGAGATGCTCTAACTATTCCTGCAATATTCAGTTGTAAAAAGACAGCTGCTTACCAGCAAAAACCAAGGACCAAGTAGTGACACACAGTGCCCAGCTGGTGAGGAGCAGAACAGCCCCCTCATTCCTCCTGGCAAGTCAGGCCACTCTAGTGCCCCGGCCATGGTCTCAAAGCTCAGTCTGAAAGCCATCGTGTCTGGACAGCTCTGCAGGGCTCCTTTCCTTTCTTTCCTCTCCCCTCTATCCTGTCAAAGGCACCACATCACCTACGAGAGGGCAGAGAAGGGCCTGGGGAGTCATGACAGCTGTTGGACCACAAGCTACTCAGGGATCTCTCCCGTCTCCCTCCTGCCACCGCATCATTTCCCCTTCTCAGGTCTTGTTGCAGCAGCCCTCTTTTCTCTTTAGTTCCTGTGTGACTCTCAGCAAAGCGTTTTGTTATATGATGTATGAAGGATCATGTCTCAAACCACATTTTACTGTATATTTAAGTGCATGTTTCACTGATTAACTGCTGTTCTAGAGAACGTCTCCCTTCCTGAGCAGGGCAGGCCCATAAAGGATACATCAGCTCTGACTAATGATTATTAGTACATCCCAAGGTTACGTACCACAATCAAATAACGTGTAGGAGGGAAGAGAGGCTCCAGCTTACTCGGCTGAGGACAAAGATCACAGATAGTCTCTTTGAATCTTCAGATTGCAATATCCATTACAGATTGCCACCTTCTAATGTCAAAGTATAATTTGTTGTTGAGAAAATGTGTCGCTATTTCAAAGGCGAGTCAAAGATCAGCCTCGCTGTATATCAGCATATGTTGATGTACATTAGGAAGCGACGGCCAGGTACCAAGGACATTAGGCTGTCGGTGTAGAGGGAAAGACAAGAAGATGTGACTTACTGATCTTTATTATGCAAACACATGGCCCAAAGTGGAAAAATATTTAACCCAGTCAAGTAAAGTGTCCCCAGTAATTCCCAGTGCCTAACGTAGCAAAAACGCTACATGTCAGACGAGTTAACCCCCACCTCCGGCTCCAGCAGCAGACGGTGCAGCAGAGCAGAGGGTCGGGCTGCATGCCCAGCCCTCGCTGCTGCGCTGTGCCAGGAAGGGCTGGGGATACAGCCGCAGAGAGGGAACCTGTCCCGCCGGGAACGCACGGCCTCGGCCTTCTGCTCCCCGTGCTGGCGGAGCAGCGGGGCAGCCAGGAACTGCCATGTCAGGGCCCCTGCTGGGCCCAGCCAGGCCAAACACAAGCTGTGATCCCCCAGCACGCATGTCCTGGCTAACTAACTGCTGATCCCTGGCTAACCAACCCTAGTGATCCTCGGCTAACTCCAGTGATCCCCGCCTAACCAACTCTGGTGATCCTCAGCTAACTCCAGTGATCCCTGGCTAACTAACCCTAGTGATCCTCGGCTAACTACAGTGATCCCTGGCTAACTCTAGTGATTCCTGGCTAACTAACCATAGTGATCCTCAGCTAACTAACTCCAGTGATCCCTGCCTAACTAACCCTAGTGATCCTCAGCTAATTTTAGTGATCCCTGGCTAACTAACTACAGTGATCCTCGGCTAACTAACTCTAGTGATCCTTGGCTAACTCCAGTGATCCCTGCCCAACCAACTCTGGTGACCCCTAACTAATTCTAACAATCCCTGGCTAACTCTAGTGATCTCTAACTAATTTTAACGACCCCTAACTAACTCTAACGATCCCTGGCTAACTAACTCTAGTGACTTCTAAGTAACTCTAACTATCGCTAACTAGCTCTAGCGATCCCCAGTTAACTCTAGCGATCCCTGTTTAACTCTAGTGATCCCTGACTACCTCCAGCGATCCCTGGTTAACTCTAGCGATCCCTGACCAACCACCGCTACCGATCACTGACTCACTCACTCTCACGTTAAAGCGGCGGAGGCCGACCCGGACCAGCGCTCCCCGACCGCCGCCAGGGGGCAGCCTTGTCCCGGCGATG
>NW_010297668.1:62891-71197 GCF_000700745.2 Antrostomus carolinensis | reverse complement strand
CCCGACGTGCCCCGGGCTCTCCGGCATCCTCCCCGCCCTCATCATCCCTCTCACATCCCCCTAGACTTGCCCCAGGCTCTCCAGTATGTCTCTGTCCTCCTTGCCTCCCTAAGATCCTCCTGTTACCACCTCAGCATCCCCCATTCTGACCCAGGTCCCTCGGCATCCCCTTGTCCTCCTGTCCCCCCAGACCTACTACAGCATCCCCGTCCTGCCCTGAGCATCCCGGCTATCCCCTGCATCCCCCATGCTGTCCCCGAGCATCCTCTGCATCCCCCCATGCTGCTTGCAAGCATCCCTTGCTCTGCATCCCCCATGTCCTGCCCTTCAGCACCCTTTGGATGTCCCGTGGTCCCCATGGGGCCGTATCCCTCTTTGGGAGGCTCAGCCACAGTTGGGATGCTGCACAGAAACCTCCCAGGTGCCTTCATGCCACTGTGGTGGTCAGTGCAGCCCGAGTGTGGCCGCGGTGCCCATCCTGGCCATGGCCCTGGCAGTGCCACAGGTCTGATCTGGCCACCCTGACCCACCAGGGCCTCAAATCCCACCAACCTGCCCGGGCGAGCTCCTGCGTGGGAGGGAGCTGGGGGAGAAACGGGAGAGGTTTGGTGCTCCCCTGTGAGGCACTGAGTGCTCAGCTTGCTGGCTGAGTTTGCTGAGCAGAGAGGAGCAGAGAGTGGCTGAAACTGCTGGGGCACGCGGACCCAGAAATCAAGCCTGGACGTGGGGGACTGCGGCCGTTCCCCTGCCCTGCCAGCCCAGGGTGATGCCCTTGCCAGGTTTTGGGAGGAAGGAGGCCAAGGCCTCCTCGCTCCCCCATGGGGCCTGGGATTGCTGCAGTGTCCTGGGTGACAAAGAGCCACCTGTCCCCACTGGGTGTGCATGGGGACCACACAAAGCCTGGCCCCAGCATCCCACTGCCTGCTTGTCCCTGCCCTTTCCTTCTTTCTTTTCCTCTCCTCTCTCCTTTCCTCCTCTCCTCCCTTTCCCTTTCCCTTTCCCTTTCCCTTTCCCTTTCCCTTTCCCTTTCCTCCTTACCCTGAGGTTGTGAGTGTGATTTCACGCTGCTCAGAACACATGAGCTTTGACTTGCTCCGGGTCGCTACGTTTCAGAAATCCCAGTACAAGGGCTAAATCCCCGCGAGGTCATGGCTGTGCCCGGCACAATGGGTGTCAGGAGTTGAATTTCTCAGCCTGTCATGAAGCTGCGCCGTTATCTCCCCCAGGACACCAGGTCTGCATGTGATGATTGCTTAAATCTGCCGTGGTCCTTAAAATTATCATTAAAGACAAATACTGTGAATTGCAAAGAAAAGAACCATCTGCATAAAATGTTTCCTATTTATATAAAAACGTGCAAAAATGCTGTCGTTTCCCTAAGTTAGTCTTTGTTCAGATGTTTTTGCAAATGTAATTCAGATAAATACTTCCAAGTAATAACAAACTTTAAAGAAGGAAGCTCAGCAGTGACTCATTTGAACAAGCTTCAGCTACACACAAACCTCAGCCTCTGAAAACACTTTAGATCCAGAATAAAACATAATGCAAAGCCTCTGAGCTCCTGGGCTTGGGCTGTGGTGGGGATTAATAATATCACGGTACCAAGTAGAGTTTACAGGGGATTTTGGTGACACGTCCTTGTCACCTTTATCAATACCATTGACAAAAAATAACGAACAACAAACAGCGCAGTCTCTTTCAGGAGAAAGTGCTCCCCTACCAGCTTTCTGTCACCATGAGGGTGCGATACCTGTTGTGATGGTTATTCGATGGGGTGGGATATAATAAAATATCCCTGACAGCTTTGCTAAGGCAGGCAACAGCTTTAGCGTTCGTGCATGAGCAGCCCTCCGTACCCGCACACCTCAGTGCCCAGGACGAGGGCAGCCGAGTGCTGTGAGCCCCGGCCGCAAGTTCAAGCAGGAGATTCTCCTTTTTGGAGAGACAGAGAAATTATGGCTCTTTTTTTCTTTGCTTTTGGAACTTGTGCCATTCATTTCCAATCTTTCAAGCAATCTGGTGGGCAGCTCCTTCTTTAAATGAAAGCCAAGAGCCTAACGGGGACAGGAATCGAGGAGATTTTGAGAACAGCCACCAGCTTTTTGGTGAAGTGGTGGAGGCTGGTGAGAAGGGTGTGAAGCTGATAGAGGGGCCAAGGAAGGAAAAGCTGACATGGGGCTCAGGAGCTCCTCTAGTGTGAAGCTGGTGGCACATCTGGGGGGATGCTAAGAGCACACCTGGGGAGGATGCCCACCTGCAGCACACGGGTGGAAGCAGCCCGCAGCCGGGATGTCCATCCCCAGGGGACATTGATATTTTTGTACCCCGAAACACGCACGCTTACCACGTTTCAAATATTTCCTCTTTCAAATGCGCCGATTTGAGGAAGGGGTGGGGGAGTGTTCAGCCCTGCAAATGATCGTTAATGCCAGTTGTGTGTTTGCACTTGGGGGATTATGTTAATCATGCTACAAATGATGCTTTGAATCATGTCTAGAGGTTAATTAACATGCCTTTCTTCTCTTAAGAGGGCCTTCATGTCTGCTTAGAGTTGCTGGCTTTTTTCTGCTTCCTTTCATAATTACTTTGCAGCTCTCTAATATCATGGGTACCTTTAATTTAACCCTGTCAGTGCTCAGGCTGCCGTGCTCAGCATCATGATGGTGATTTGATGGGGTGGAATATAATAAAATATCCCTGACATCTGGAGATGTTGTGGCCGTTGTGGCCAGGCTGTCTTGTGCAGGCTGAGACCCCACAGGAGGTGATGGAAACTGGAGAGGGTCTGGCTGGAGCCAGGTGAGGAGAGAGGATGATGATGGGGATACTGCCCAGGGGTCACAGACAATTTATAAGCAGGACCCTTACACGGACAATTAATGGAAAGAAGGATCTGTTGTGGGAGGACCTGGAGCTGTGAGGGCTGGCGAGGGGCATCCCAAGGGGTGTAGGTGCTGTGGGGACAGGAGATTGCTCTTGGGAGGCCAACTGGTAGAGCTGGGAAAAACAGCTGAGCTTTTGAGCTCTGAGCTGCTTCATCACATCTCACTACTACTTTTTTTTGGTGCCAGATCACCATGTGCGTGCAAAATACGGCTTTCTCCTGAGCTCATTTATTTTCTCTTTCAGTGGGAGCATTTGGCTCATGGCTTCCTCAATGCTGCACTTCGGAAGCTAGTGCTGCTTCATTTCAAATTTCTATTTTTATTTTTCCAGATAGTCTCCAATTATTTTCAGGCTTTGCCAAGCATGTAATTTAAAATAACAAAGAAGCTGATCAGCCCATGGTATCCAGGTTAAAACCACACGGACGGTTTGCCTATGAAGCCAGTGATGGCCTGATGGAGCCAAGCACAAAATAACCCACTCAGGACAGGGGGGAAGGCTTCGCCCTCGGAGTTCCTTGGGTGGGTCTTTCCTGTTTTTTTACCTGTAGGTAAAAAGATTCAGTGAACCTTAGTGACAATGCACAGTAAACTTGCTTACCTTCTTATTAGAAAATGCTGAAAGGTTTCATAAACCTTCACTGCTGGTTTCTTGCGGCGTCAGTTCAGCACTGGGATCCTGATGTAATCAGATGTTTGCCCATCAGGCTCAGATCTGCGGAGCTACGAGCAGCCCTGTTCCCAGTGAAAAAGCACATGGGATGCTCGTGGAGATGGGAAGGTATTTGGAAAATCTGTTGCTCCTCTTCTAGCACAGGCTCTGGCACAAGGGAGAGCTGAGCGCTTTGGGAGCTCCCAGCTTGTGATGTGACCCAAGCAGGGAGCCACGTGCAAGCCTGGCTCCAAGGGACATGTATCAGGCCAGTGTCTTAATTTGGGATTATCGGGAAATCAACTTTTATCTCCTCATCCTAAGAGAGCAGATCCTTCCTGGCTTACTCTGTCTACCAGTCAGTTTGATTTTTAATTGCAATTACACAACCTTGGCAAGAGCTGTAAGTGCTCAGCAATTCTTGAAATCACTGTCTTCCTCTTTATGCATATTACTCTGCAGTAGACTTTATCTCCGTTCATTAGCCACCCAGAGATTTTGATGTACATTAATAGAACAGAATACACCCAGCATCTGGGAAACCTCTAATTCCTGGGCTCTGGCCTCATCCTTCAATGCCTGAGTAGCAAACCATAACCAGGACTCACTGACCAGTGAACTACTCACCAC
Source organism: Antrostomus carolinensis (assembly GCF_000700745.2). NCBI lineage: Eukaryota > Metazoa > Chordata > Aves > Caprimulgiformes > Caprimulgidae > Antrostomus > Antrostomus carolinensis. Next base: position 67,030 of record NW_010297668.1, on the reverse strand, counting down.
TAAACTGGGCTGAAATGGGTGCTAAAACCAGACCAGCTTATGGGTGGGCCACGGAACATCAAGTTGATTGAAAATACAGACAGGCTGCTCTTGGGATTGTGTCTATCAACTCTGCTGTCAATGGGAGATGGAAGCTGCTTTGCTTAAACAAAGGCAGGGAGAGGTGGGTATTAGCTGTGGCGTTGCTGCTTGGGCTGAGGGGCCAGGGGCTGGGCAGCAGCCAGGGCTTAGCTGAGATGTGGCCACTCATCACAGCGATGACCAGTTCACGCTGGGTCACCTGCCCAGAAACCTGCTCGACAAACAGGGAGGCGCTGGGAAAGGGCTTACCCAAGAAGGCAGGATGATAACAGAGTGCACGTTAAGAAGGTCTGATCTGGTACCCAGCGACAGTGCACTGCTTGCTGCCTAATTAAAATTTCATTAAGTTGGTTTGCATCCCTTGATGGAGGTCACAGGAACACCATTGATGTGCTAATGTCTTACTTTTTCCCTTTTTTTTTTTTCCTCTTTCACCACTATCCATCATCCTCTTAGATAAAGCAGTGCCATTAGGAACTGCTTTCCAGCATCCCCAGATGCAATGGCACTGGAAGAAAGACAGGATAATTCATCAGACATATTATCTGTTTCTTATTTTTTCCCTAATTAAAAAAATGCTGCTTTTTTTTTCTCTCCTCCTTTTTTTTTTCCCCCCCCTTGAATCAGTTTGGGCTTTAACCCCTCTGGTGTTTGTGTTGAATACCTTGATTAGCTTGGAAGTGAAAAAGTTACCTGGCAGGCCAGGACTGGCTAAGCTCTGTCTTGAGAAGGGGATTGTTCAATTTTGTGTGTAAGCAGCTAAATTTGGGTTGAGGAGAAGCATCCCCTGCGCGTGCTGTGGCACAGGCAGGTCCCCATCAACCAAATCCTTCATTTGAAGGAGAAGAAATGAAGCCTGGAGCCTTGTTGCTTCCTCTGCATCCCTGTGCTCCAGCCCAAAACACCCTGGCTCAGGGGACTCTGAGACATCAGCCACTTCCCCAGCAGCGTCACACCTGGGGCTCTACATTACTGCCAGGCTGGTTTGGGGAGGTTGGACCCACTCCCACCATTCCCATTTGATGACACTGGGCACTTCCCAGCGCTGCTGGGCAGCGGATAGCATCTGCATGGGAGCAGGATGGAAAGGGAAGATCAAATAGGAAGGATAAAGCTTTCAGATGGTGCCGAAAGGAAGGTAATTGCTGGGGAGGAGAAGACGAGGACGTGTGGGATCCTCTTCCTGGCCGTCGCTTTAATGCCGACCAGATGGCGGATGTTTGTTTCCGTGACTTATGTGGGGGAAATATGAACAAGCTGCGAGGCTCGATCCACCCACCCCTGCGCACGCAGTGTCTCCTGCAGAGGCAGGCGTCTCTCTTGCACCCAGGTGCCTATTCCTTCTTTGTACCAAGATCTCTTGCCCCTTTGCCCAAAGAGAAGGCACTGCTGTTTCGGGTGCAGGGCAGTCTCGACCAGTGTGGTGTGGATGAAAACAGGGTTTTAGGGTTCAGTGCAAAACTCACAGGAAGGTTTGGGAGGAGCGAAGGACTTGGTGGCCAACGTGGTGCTGGTGGCTGCAACTCGTGAGATGCAGGGGCACGCAGAGACCTTCTCAGGTGCTGGAGTGGAGGGAAGGCAGATTTGCTGCTCCAGCGCTGCTGCTGCCCTGCAGATAGAAACCAGTCTGAGTATTTGCACTGATCCTGTCCAGCCCACTTTATTTGCCCTCTAACAGACAGTGGCAACTGCTCCTCCTCTACCAGGAGCCTCGCCAGGGGCTTCTTGAGCCACACAACAGAGCCATATCCAGCTGCCAACATCTGCATCCACTTCCCAGCATCAGCCCCTGGTGTGGCCTCCCGGGTCCTCGCCAGCGCTGCTGCAAACCCCAAACCCCAGGTCCTCACTCAGCACCTCCATCCAGCGCTGATTTATTTTTTTGAAAAAGTTTAAAAACCCTGATGTCTGTTTGGTTTCTGCCTCTCCAGGTACAGCATTGTCCAGTCTAAACCCAAAACATCTTTGAATGAATATTCAATCACAGAGCTCTGATGAGAAGGGATTGCATATAACAAAAATAAAATTGTTTGATTAATTTTGCCCCCTCTTCTCTAGAGTTGCTTTTACAGCCAGTTTTTCCCCAGCTTGTTTGAGGTTTCTCAGACCTTTTCTCCCTCAGCAGACACTCCCAGAAAGGCAGACATGCTGTGACCTTCACGTTTTCTTTTTCTCACTTACCCCATGGCTTTATTTCCTAGTTCTTTATGGTATTTATTTTCTGGCCCCATTTGCAATGTGAGCAGGGCTGAAATACCCAAGCAGTCTCTAACCTTGCCTTCACCCTACTGATCTGGGTACCACAGAGCCCATCCAGGATGGCAGCTCTCAAGGATGGTCAAGTTCTAATTAATAAATTGTATTAATAAACTAATGTGCATCACAGTGTGACTCGGTGCACAGGATGCAATGGCAAAAGCCAAGTCAAACACCAGGTACCATTTCTCAGCACTAACTCACTGGACTGGATAGTTTTTTCTCCCTTTGCCCTTTTCATTTTAAACTGGAAAGATTGTGGACACTGCCTTCAGAAGATGGGTTAACTGTTTGGTTTTTTAAATTTTCATTAGGGCTATTAAGTGATTCTTCCCAGGATGGTCATTGTGTGACCTTTTAATTTTGATTTTTTTCGGTGAATGAGACAGCACCTTCAGTAGATTTATTGCTTAGCAAATGGCACAGCCGTGGCACGTGTCAGACCTGTAAAATATTAAAATAATGGGTAAGGGATTGTTGTTAATCGGAATTTATTACGCTACATAAAGGCATATTTACAGTCCCACCAGGGGACTATTAATTTGTTTGGGGATAAACAATTAATCTCCCTGGGAGTGGGAGCAGAAAATCTGATGTGGTTTTATGTCTTTTCCCAGCGTGGCAGATCCAGGATAGCTCACAGCCCTGGGGCTGCCGGGCTCCCTGGGGAGGTCTCCTCAGCACAGCCATGGGTCTGTGGTACCAGGGGGCAGGCAGCCCACCGGGCAGCGAGGTCCCGCTTCTCCCTGGCTGGTTTTGCACTGGGAGCTGTGTTCTCTGCTGTGATGAATGGGCTTTTTCCTGCCCCTACTGAGCTGGACTCTCACAGAGGCCGTGATGCATCATGTTTGTTTTCCCCCCATCTATGTTTGGGTTTCAGCTTTTGCATCCTGTTTCCTGCATCCTCTCCTTTCCGCTCAAGATGCAACAGGCACAAACAGAGAGGAGAGAGGGAGGTGCTGCACAGTTGGAAGGGGGTGGTTTTGAGCTGCTACTCTTTGGTACCTTTGCTCCATGGACTTCTTCAAACTTAAGGCTCATTATTTTTCTTCAGAAGCAGCTGTTTGATCTGCAGGTGTGATTCCAGTGCAGGGCAGGAGCACTTGTGTTTAATTCCCAGACGAGGCCCTGGAAAGGTTCTGACAAACGCAAAATTTCAGGTTTACAAGAGCACATCCAGTGTTTTGTCAGGTAATGCCAATGCATCAGGGGAAGAAGTTCACAGCTTCTGTTCAAGCAGCTCTGATCATTGCATACCAGGATAATGTAGGAGCCAAAGATCAAGACCACTGGCTTGCAGCAGCATCTCTTGCCATCTGCCCTACATTCCTCATGCCTTTCCCTATTGCCACCTATTTTGGAGCAGCTGTTCCACTGCTGTCCCTTGTGCCTCACAGCAAAAGCACTCAGCTGCATTACCCCTTCTGCCCCCCAAGCTGCCCGGTGGCCTTTCAGTGGCTCAAGCATCCCTTGCCTGTGTGGTGGAAAACAAACCTCACCATCTACCCCTGCCTCTTGCCCACGTGAATTTTAACATATTTATTCAACATGAGATCTTAGCTCCCTTTGCCAAGGCCTGGTTGGATTTGGTCAGTTTTTGGCCACCACCATGTACATCAGGGTGTTGCTGGCCCCAGGACCCCACAGTCTTGCTGCCACCTGTATGAACCCTGATGGCAGGGCCTGAACCAGACCCAGCTCTTCCTTCAGCGTAATGCTCACCTGCACCCATCCTGTTTGTGCCTTTTTTCTCAGCACAATGTCCTGAAAAACATCTTTGCACCTTTCTGTTTGGGATTAGC
>NW_010297668.1:62110-62858 GCF_000700745.2 Antrostomus carolinensis | reverse complement strand
AGCAGGAGCTGAGAGTTTTTAGGGGATTTGCTCTACCATAATTAAGATGAACCTGGATCATTAAAAATAATATGGTGCACACGAGAGAGGAGGAAGCCTGCTTCACAAGACCCTTTTCTGCTGAAAAATTCATTGCTCTAAATAATTAATGGTCCCTGCGAAGGAGGATGGTTTGCATGTTGCTGGGTGGAAGGTGAAACTCAGATGCCAGGCAGAGTAATCCTTTTTTTTTTTTAATGAGTCCATATTTCCTGGACTCCTGCGCTGCTGCTGCCCTGGGAGTGGTGGGGAGCAGGGCTGTGGCTGCCCTCCCTGCAGGGCCCTGTGCCAGGAGTATGTCTGTGCAATGGGGTCACCCATCCCACCCCAAATATCATGGATCCCTCCTGGGGTATGGAAGGGACAAGGGGATGTCCCAATGTCCCAACCGCATCTCTTTCGCCCCAAAGCAGCACTTGTCTCTTTGGGTCTCAGTGGCTTGGAAGGCACCAGAGAGGAGCCGATACCTGTGCTGCCACAGTCCCCACCTTGGTAGCTGTTTGCAGTGCTGTGCCTTTTACATTGCACATCAGGATTAATTTATTGCTGGGACAGAGTTTGCATCACTTGTGTGGTGTATAAATAGGCTATAAATAAGATGCTGATTTCTAATCACTGCACAGCACCAGGGGAAGTGGTGTCTGTGCTCCCCTGGCCCGTCACTTGCCAGCACCAGCATGTTCCTTTTTGGAGTGGTGGCAGCTCCCTG
>NW_010297668.1:61685-61956 GCF_000700745.2 Antrostomus carolinensis | reverse complement strand
AGGAAATATCATGCGTAGATGTAGGGCAGTGCCCGACCTGTGGGGCAGCACCATGCTGGAGGGTTTTTTTAGCTGCTTGGACCCCCCCATAGCCATCACAGGGTAAACCAAATTCCTCTTCCTCCCCTCCAGCCTGCCTGTGGTTCCTGCAGCATAACTTGCATTTAGCAGATTATTTACTTCTGATTTATAAGCTCTTTGGTGAAGGGGGCCAAATGGAAACATGTATTGGGTTTGTTCCTGTAGTAACCATGGCTGCCCAAAAGCTCAA
>NW_010297668.1:47384-61624 GCF_000700745.2 Antrostomus carolinensis | reverse complement strand
CTAAACAAGAAGGGTGAGAGGGCTGGACAAGGGCAGGTGGAGGTGGGACCAGAGCTCCTTACAGCAGCTCCCACACAGGTTATGAAAATAAGGCTTGCCAGGAAGATGAGGATGAGACCTATCTTAGAGCTGTACTGCTTTAGGGAGCCAAGAGGCAGACGTTACTGCAGGGTGACTCACCACAGCCAGGAGCGTTGCGTGGAATTTGCCATGGAATGACAGGACTTGACGTGGCTGCTGCAATGCCGGGACCAAGGTACCCTCACGCTGCTTGAAGGCTGCCATGAGCTGGGTGCTGGAGGAGGAGGCACCCATCATGGGTCCTCTTGCTGCCCCTGGTCACACTGTGCCCTGGGGGTGGGCTGGCACATCTTTGCCTTTAAAAGGACCACCTCACTGCCATCCCATTGGCAGAGGTGGAAACGTCAGCTGCAGAGGGGACAGAAACAGCAACAGTGCAGCAATCAGGTGCCCATACCCAAAGCTGAGCTAATTTTTCCACAAATTAGTGCTTTTCCCAGTTTTAGATGCTGATGCAGTTTGCATCTTACTGCCAGAATATTAAATAGCAAAACTGCTTCCACCCCAGCCAGGTGACAGCAGGGGACAGGCTGCTGTGCCAGCCCCTGGGGAGAACACTGCCCACCAGGCACTCTTTCCAGGCCCTCCTGTAGCCTCTGACACCCCAAAGCATCATTGTGCAGTGTGAGCTGGGTGTGGGTAACAGCCCCAAATGACCCAGTGTTGTTGCAAAAGAGGCTAAATCAGACATGGCCACTGCAGGGAGAACCAGTGGGGCTGCTGGGGGTGAACTGGGCTGGGAGCAGCCTGCTGTGTTGGCAGAGCCTGGCTGCAATGAAACCTTTGCAGCAGCGGGTTCCCCGCCGTGGAACATCATTGGCAAAATACCTTCTAATTGCCAGGCTTGCAGGGGCGGGTGCCATCATGAGATACATTTCAGCTCTCAGTGGAGACACTGACACGCATCGCAGGCATCTAATGGCACTTGTATTAGTGACGTAGCCCTTCATGCATGAAATACATTTGCTATTTTCACCACAGCCCGAATACTAATAACCCCTGGGACCAGGTGACGGGTGAACTGTGGGCTCAAGACTTACTGGTGAATTGAAGCAACAGAAGCTGCCCACGATGGAGCTCCACTTCTCACTTCAAGAGGGGGAATTCGTGGAGAAGTGGCATGGGGACAGTGGTGGGGAATCACCTCGCTGACATCCCTGTGTGTCCTTTCAGACGAGCGCCGTGCTGTGTGCAGGCGGCTGTGCCCTGCTGGCCCTCAGCTCGCTGCTGGCCATCGTCGCCGTCCTGCTGCCCAGCGGAGCCTGCGAGAGAAGAGTCTGCACCCTGGCTGGCTACATGCAGACAGCGGCAGGCAAGTGATGGGGACTTTGCTCTTTGGGGTGGAAAGATGGGGGTTTCCCCAGGGTGCTGCCCAGCCATCCACAGCATCCTGGATCTCAGCAGCAAGAGGAGCTTGCAAACCCTAACCAATGCTGGGAGAAAAGCGAGTGGCCCTTCACTTTAGCAATTGCTTCCTGCATCCATCCTTATAAAATCTATTGAAAATCCCCTCTGCCCAAATACACAGGTCTGTGGCAGAGAGCCTGGGCTGCAGGTCCTGCTCACAGCCCCCTGCTTAGGCTCTTGTGTGGGGCAGGGGGCTGTGGCAAGTGGTGGAGACCAGGCTGGCAGGATGCTGCTGCACTTCCTGGGGTCTATCTAGTAGATGCCTCCTGTGAAGTTTGCAGTCTCATTTGGGCCATCTTTGTGGTTAAGCCTCTGGAAAAATTTCCCTCTCTGAGCTTTACACCCAAGACAGGCTGTTGCCCACCCTGTCCCACATCTCCCCTGACCTCCCTGGGCAGCCCTCTTGTTGCTGCATTTACTTATATTTCCATTGCAATTGCTTATACGTCTGCCTTGGAGAAGTGCTAATGCAGTGGGATGAAGGCAGGCAGCTGGACAAGGTCTGTCCTCATACTGCCCTCCCTGTGGAGGGACAGGCCCTACCCAAGACCAGCCTCCACTACAGTGAGCTGTGTCTCCAGGAGCTGAAGTGTTGGACCAAACAACCCCAACTGGACACAAGCCATGACAGGAGATTAAGCTGCCTGGTTTGTGTCTGTGCTTGAGAATAAACTCCTTTCCTTGGAGAAATCCTCAGGGCCAGCCAGGCTTTGTTATCTGCCCAGCAGCATTCAAGCAGCTTTTGGGGGAAATCCTGTTACAAGCTCTCCTCACCAGGGCTCATCCTGCGGGAGCTGATTTGGGAACAGATGGAGGGGCCTGACCCTTTGGCCACAGCTGCTCCAGCTCAGCCAGGCTGTGGGTCTATAGAGGCAGCTGCTCGTGCCTGTGCCCCATGGCTAGTGACTGATGCAGCCCTTGGAGGCCACAATTTAGAGATTCCCATCACCCCTCTAAGTTGGCTGTGGCCAACAGGTCCCCTGGGTGCAGGACAGAAGCTGGAGGATGCCAGCGTAGGCATCGTGTGGGTCACTGGGAGGTAGCTCAGGGTGGCCTTGAGGGGGGTCTGCTGTGCAGGAGAAAAGTGGGATGGAAAGGGGTAACCCAGCGTTACCTTTGCTCAAGAGGGTGGCACATCCTCACTGTGTCTGGCTCTGCAACGAGAGACAAGCGGGTGCAAAGCAAGGGATTAGGAAGAGTCCCTGGAAAGGAAACAGCCTGTGGCAGATAAATACAGATGAGGCGCTCTGAGGGGTGTTGGTAATATTGAACAGGCTGTAAATAAACTGTAAGTTCTAAGCGTTATTGACAAATGAAAATTTACTGGGTACGTTGGAGCAAGTTAATGGGTGGCTTTAAACCCTGGCAGTGCCTTGCTAAGCAGTTTGTATCGCGCTTTTTAATTCTGGTTCGCTGTGAATTAATTCCCATTCAGAGCGAGGCAGTCCTGAGTCAACAGAATTAAATGGTTTAATGTATTTGGATTCAGAAATGCTGCCCCCCTCATAATTTTTCTCCCTGTTTCCACCCCCATCAGAAGGAAACTCTTCATTAGAAATCAGCTGCAGCCCAGCAAGGAGCTGGGTGACAGCAAAACTCCTCCCCAAAAATCACATTATCTCATAGAGAAAGGCAAGGATTTTAGGGTAAATGAATTTACATGGAAGAGAAGGAAAACTAAGCAAGCTCATGAGGTTTGGTAGAGCAACTTTCTGATGTAGGGGGCAGCTCTGCTAGGGGAACTGCTATAACACCACCAAGAAATACTGTCAGAGCAGTGAGAGGGAGGACAGGGCCACGATTCTCCCCAGTCCCAGGTTTCCCTGAAACGCAGCAGGTCCCACAGGCACCTTTCCTCGGCCTGCCTTGACATTTTCCCCCTGAAATCTAAATTTTGCTCCCATTTTCCCATCCCACAAAAACAACTGGAGGTATTTTGCAGAGCACCAAAGACATGAGGAAATAAGATCAATACTATAAAACATTGAATCAGGCCATCTAGTTTCCAATAAAGGGCCAGGTGCATTCAGCCAGGAGCTTGAAGCATCCCATAAAGTGCATGAGCAGAGGCACCAGCAGAGCCAGAATCAGTCCCCACAGACTCTGCACTGTATCAGACAGATGCCCGGAGCCACACTCACATAAATCCAAATGCAGGGGCCAAGCTGAACCAAACAAGACCCAATCCTGAGAGCAGCCCCACAGCAAGAAACATTCAGGCTCAAACCATGTAAATGTCCCTGCTATTTTTTTTTGAGAGATTCAAATTGTATCTTTTCCAGCCTCAGAAGGAAGGAAGAGAGAAACCTCCTGCAGATAGAGCAGAGCATTAATTGCAGACACAGACATGCCATCAGGGTTCAGAGCTGGGCTAATTGCCACCATAAGTTGAACACATGATTCCTGATGCCTGGCATCCACCCCTTAAAAAAAAAAACAACCAACCAAACAACAAACCATATCCACACAAATGACAAGAGGATGATCCCTAATGAAAGAGTAAATGAGCAGCAGAGCAATAGGGAGAGGGGGGAGGATAAAAACCAGAACATTTGCTCGACTCTTACCCCTTACAAGCAAAGTCAAAGCTGCTCCTGAGGGATTAGAGATGGGGCTCACTCCCTAAGCACGGTGCCAGCTCACTGAAACTAAATTTCTCCTGTAACACCTCCTCTCAAACCCACACAGCAGCACCTCCAGAGAGACTGGGGTAGCCAAGCTGGCCCCATTTATGTGTGGGGTGGCCCCATCCCCCAGCTGCAGCCCATTGCTGCTGATGGAGAGGGGCCCTGGGGCTAAGCCCAGGGACAGGGAGAGCAAATGGGTGCACAGCTGAAATCCTGCCACAGTAGTTTTGCAGCAAAAATCTCTTTGCTGGGATTTTAAAAATAGGAGTTAATTCTAGGGAGAAATGTCTCTTGTCATATGGGGCTGGGGACAGGGCAGGGGATGTTCTCCAAGGCTGGCTGTGTCTGTACAACCTCTTTGGTGGCTTCCAGGTGCTGAGCCTGGGGTTTATCGCTGGACGTTACAGTTTATCTCTGCAAAGCTCTCAGACCAGTTTTTGAGCGACTGCCAGCGGTGAAGCTGCTGGAAATTTTTTAGAGTGTGGAGCCATCACAGTGTCTCAGGCACTGGCTTCACCCACCGGCACCCCTTGGTGATACCCCGGGCCCTGAGGCCCTCTCTGAGTTGTCACATGCAGCCCACACAGTCCCCAGCAGTGCCACCACATCAGGGGAGTGTCCTGAATGCTGGGGGTGCCAAGAGCCAAAGCAGCCTCCGAGGGGTTTCCAGCATGGACCAGGTCTGCTCCCCAGCGCAGGATCATCTGCACTCCCATGGGAATGGCCTTTCCAGAGGAGTGAAACTTGCTACCAGTGGGACCCAAGATTTGAGCTGAGACTGAGTAAAACCCATCAAATGGCAAATCCAGGCAGCTTTCTGCTTTTGGGGCTTGTGGGACTAAGGGAAGGATTACGGGTTTGCTGTTGGATTAAGCTGCTGGCAACTGCATTCTGGCACCAAAGCAGATTGTATCTGCTGCTTAGGAAAAGCAATGAGCCTTTGTAGGTGGGCAGCAGGACTAGCAGCCTCCCTCCACAGCTCCTTTTGCTACCCTAAAAGCCTCAATAAAAACCAGGGCTGTGCTGATGTTTAGAAGGTTTTCACCAAGAGCTTTTCAGGCAAAGAGCTCTTGCTTTGCTGGGGAGTGGTGGTGGATCCATTGGCAGTTAGTAACTGGATGCACCTCCAGCTGTCCCACCGCTGCTGATCCTTTCCCTGGTCTCTGAGATGTGCCTGTCAAGTGGCCTGACAGGAGGAGGCTGCAGAGCTTTGCACCTTGGTGAGGGCACAGGCAGAGTCGATTATGAGGGAAGCCTTTGGGGAGAGTTTTGCTTACACCCCAAACTGCTCTCTGTCTAATCCTACCACCATCAATTTGCTGCTCAAGACAAACCCAGTGCTGAGGGCAAATGATCCTGACCTGCCTGTGCCTTTCTAAGGCTTTTTTGGTTTCAAAAAGCAATTTTCCAGTATCACTATGACAGAATCAGAACAGTCATAAGGCTCCAGCAAGACAGGCAGAAACCCCGTTACGCCATTCCCTTACTTAGCCACACTTTAATCCCAAATTTCATGGTAGTCCTAAAAGCTTCTTCCTGCCAAATTTGATTGCATTCTGCAGCCAAGTCCCTCTTGCTGGCAGAAGCTGCATGGTGGCATTACAGAGGTGGCCTCAGCTTTGGGTTAGTTAAGCAGCAAAGCAAAATGCTGGAGACCTTGTGCTTTTTGAAGTAGCCTGTGGTTACTTAAGACACTGATCATCAGGGAAGAACACATAAAGGGGGAGAATTGTTCATCTGTAGATCAGAATGAATCTTTTAAATGCATCATGTCCCAAGGACTGAAAAGCAACTTATATTAAAATGGGCTGTGCCATCCCCCTGGGAGTGCTGCGGGATGGGTGGGAGGTTTGCCCTGGCCTCGGGGTGCTGATACGTGCTGAGGGGCAGCACACAGATGGCAGGTTCCTGGCTAGGAGGACGTCCCAGTGCCTGTGTCACAGCATTATTTAGGGAGGCAGTGTGTGCTCACTGCCCCTGTCATGCCTCTCAATCCCACCCTGCATCTCAGCTCACCTTTGGGATCGATTGCGCCCTGTTTTTCGCAGCTTGTGCAGGCTCTGAATGGCAAACAGCACCGTCATCCACATCCATATTGATTCCTCAGACTAATATTGATCAGCCTGGTGACATACAGGTAATGTGTAATTAGTAACTTAGATAAAAATAGCACCAAAAGGATGCACAGCCAAGCTGCCTGGGTACTCCGACCTTCGCTAGCATCTCCATAGTGGCAGCAAATAGAGGGGTCGTAGCTGCCTGGTAATTGCTGACCTGTTATTAAAAGTGCTGTGAAAGTCTCCCCTTCCCTGCTGTCATCACTACCACGCGAGGTGGTTTCAGAGTGCTGCCTGATGGGGTCTCTGATGACCAGGCACCAGTGAGCTGTTGCCATGACTCAGGAAAGAGAAGCCCTGCTTGCCTCCCCGTGTTTTGTCTGTAGCTTGGGTTCTGTATTTTTAGGGTCAAAGGATGCTGTGAGCTGACAGAGCTTCACTTACGCCAGGGGTGCACAGCCAGTCTGCAACCCCCAGCCTGTGAGGTCTCAGATCCCTCCTGTCCTGCCTCTTGCCAAGGAATCACAATTAAATTAACAGCCTGGGGAAAGCACTCTGCCAAATAGCATCTTCCAGTGTCCTAAAGGACTTGTGGCACCAGCAGCTGTTGAGGATGCTGGAGAGCAATGTCTGAGGACACTGCAGTGGCCACCAGATAGTGGGGACGTGTCCACTGCGCCCAGGGTGCAGAGAGTGTCACAGCACAACCCCTGCAGCATCCCTTTGAGGAGACATAAATGGAGCAGACATCTGCTCAAGGCAGGGGACAGTTTGGGGTTGGGTGGCCAACACTGCGACTGACACTAAAAATGTTCAGGAGTGGCCGAGGAGACAGGAGTCAGAGCCAGTGCCAGACTGTGCAGCCTTTCCCACCCCCTCCCACACAGCCTGGGCTGGGGGCCGACACACAGGCTGTTTCCTGATTTTTTCCTGTTTTTTGTGGCTGCAGAGCCTGGGAGCCCCATCCTGTTGACACTGAGGGTTGTTTGTCAGAAGACGGCCTTGGGATTTGGAAGAGGAACTTGGCAGTGGAGGCAGAGGGGGAGCAGCGCCCTGTTGTCCAGGCATTTATTTGATTTAAAATCACCCAAAGCTTCCCTTGTCCCTGTTTTAAAAATAGCATCTTAGCTTTTATCGCAGAGCCCGTGCAGTTCCTTTTCTTGTGGCAGCAGTGTCTTGAAAAACATGCTTAGTCCTGATGCCATTGCTGGATGTGTTCAATCACCACAGAAGTATTAAAAAAATGTTGCCATAAAGCTGTTTCCAGCCATCTGTGAAAGGTCTCCCAAAACTGCAAGATTTGGCTAAGCAAGAGGAGAAGCACTGAAAATAAAGCAAAGTCCAGCCTTGATGCAAGGTGCTCAGGCGTGAAAGTAAAAACCAGCAGCATAAAACCTGAATCTGGAGATGGGTCCAGCTCCTTCCTGAGTCGCAAGGGCAGCTCTTCTGTTTTCCCTTTGTCTTTCTCTGGAAAGAGCAACGCTCCCATCAGAGCTGGGAGTAATTGGATGATCCTCGTCACTGCTCAGGTCCTCATTGCCATCTTCACCCTCTGCCCTCCGCATTTCACATCTCATCCTTGCAACAGAGACAGCAACCAACAACGTCAGAAGCCCTGGTTCCTTCCCCAGTGCAAGGCTTTTCCCCCCTGCTTTCTTTAATTACATTAGCAAAGTCAAAAAACTGCCTTTGGCACGTTATTGTTCAGTCAGTGAACTCTCACTAATTCCTGACACAACTAATAAATATCTGAGGGTAGGAGCCCGCTGCCGGGGCGCTGGAGCGGGGGCTCTGTTGCAGCACAGCCCAACGGTGCTTTGCTCTGGCGCCGATATTGCTTCCGCCCGACTTACACATGCTCTCATTTTTTTCACTCGCACTGATGCAAATTCTCTGATTTGTTGCTTTTTTTTTTTTTGCCAATTTGCTCCAGAATTCAGCTCAGTAAAAGTTGTCATCATCCTCTGCCTTGGGCTGGTGTGTCCTGGAGCCAGGACTGCTCTGAACCCTGCGGAGATGCTGGGCACCAGCACCAAAGCCCAGATGATGTTATTCTACCAACCTCTGCATGTTTAAGAATCTGATGAATTCCCATGTTAAAAACAACAATTGACTTTTTTTCCATCTATCTTCCACCTGGGAGGATGGTGCAGGGAAGGAAAATGAACTTGCCAGATCCGCAGATCAATGGGCATGAAAGTGGAACCACAAACATCAACTCAACTTCAGAGGAAATTTGCACCAGAGGAAATTTTTACTTCCACTGAAACAGTAATTTCTCCGTGCTTGCTTCAGTGCATACATGCGAGTGACAGATCATCTGGGTTTGAGAGCCATTTTCTGATCTTACTTTCAAAACCTAAAATCTTCAGCGGAGGGCCAGACCATTAAACTTATCAGTAAAAGGGAGAGGGGCTGGCAGCTTTCCTAATAGCCAGGCTCCCTGCCACAGGTTAAGTGTAGATCAGCCTTCCCCAGGGCTTAAGCTCGTTTCATACAAGGTGCAGAGCTGCTGAAGAAGGGGTCAAATCCTGGCTGCACTGTACAGCAGCTGAGCCCCGCTTCACCCTCAGCGAGAGAAGCTAGGCATTCATTTCCATCTGACATGTGGACAGTTTTCTTTCTTCTGCTGAGTTCTCAAACTGTGGTTTGATTTTCTCCAGGTACGGTTTTGCCATTTGGCACAAAGCTGCTGACTTGGTGGCTCTGCCCACCCTTCAGGCTGGGGACATGGCAGGAGCAGCATGGCTGGGCCAATGCCAGGAGCAGTGTATTTCTCAGTAGCTTCGTTTAGAGAATAAACCAGCCATGTCTTCTCATTGGTTTCTTGGAGAAAGGCAATACATTTCCAGTGGCATCAGTGACAGAAGCAATATCCTTTCATTGCTATCATTGGAAAAGAGCTGCAAAAAAGAACTGGTTCACTTGTACAAAGCATATCTTCTCTTCCCTTAAACCTGGGGTAATCCTTGTCATATTAATACGTGGCTGAATTGCTTCTTTCAACAGTTCTCCTAGGGATTTGAGTTTAGATCAGTTATTTCATTTGGATGCAGTAAGAGTCCATAAAAAGTATATTTGGTAGATGGTGCTTTGTAATAAATGGGAACAACAAATAACAAGTGCCACTGGGGCTCCAAAGCTGCTGCCCCTGAGGAAATACTAGCCAGCCCCAAAGACCCCAGCACTGTGCCAGAGCCACGTGTTTCAGATGGGAAAACCTCCCGTTTTAGAGGGAATTTGCTTCCCTTTTCCTGTGACGCTCCGTTCAGTTTGCAGGCAGTTGTTCCTTCTCCTATCACACATTTACTCCCATTCTGCCATTTTCAAGGTACCAGCGTGGAGCTCAGTGGTGTTCTCAGAGGGCTCTTTGAGCTGTACCTTTCCAAGCAGGCTTGCTCACATGAGTTTTTGGGGAGAGATAGCTTTGATTATGGTCACCTTTCATGGAGCTTAACTGTGCTTATTGGTTGTTCCAGGAGAGAACCCCTACATGAGAGAGTCTGTCTTTCCTTGCAAGGTCAGGCTGCTGATAGCACAGCTGGGACATGATAAACCAGATCCTGCAAAGCCTGTCATTAGTGGCATGCCCACAGTATTGAGAAGAAGCATGTCTCCTTATTTCCTTGTTACAAGATTATGTACTTCAGCTGATGTTTCTCTTCATAAACAGTTTGACTTTCCCCTTTTTTTCCCCCTGGCTTGGCTCATGTTTGTTTCTGCTGTTGCTGGAAAGATGGAGACAGACCCCTTGCAAACCCCCTCCAGGACCACCTGAATATCCTCCCTTGCTGTGGGGAATGGAGCTTATAGCTGAATTTCATGCATCCTGAAGCAATTGTGTAGAGGTCACATCATCTTTATTGACTCATCCATCTGGATTGAGTGTATAATGTAACGCAGAGGAAAAAAAACCTCCCCATCCTCTCTGACATTAACAGGGAGCTCAGAACTGTCATGGGCAGTTTGCAGTTCAGTCTGCTCAAGAGAAGGATACAAGCACTTCGGGGAGGTTTGGTCAACCCCAGTGTCCAGTCCTCTCTCTGTGTCAATGCTGGAAGTTTCTGGCCTGTTACGATGTGCTAAATCAGTATTAGCAGCACAGAAGACAGTCTCTGGCCTTGGTGTCAGATACAAACGTTTGCTGGGCTGGCTGGATCCTGGCTGTAGTTTAACAGACATCTGAAGGGGACAAGGACCTGTCAGGACACAGAGCAGGGCAGTGTATACAATGAGAGCAGCACATACACTCATCTGCCAGCAGCAACATGCTGCCCCAAAACCTGAAGGTTGATACCAGTTTAGGGTGAAGCAGTGAGTCCCCAAATGCCCCAAAATCTGTTTTCCTGAGATTAGATGAAGCTCACGCTACCTGTAGATCCACCTGGGAAGTCATTACAGCGCCTTGCTGTTGCCATACAGCAGAGACGCGTTGGCCTAGCCTTGGCAAGGGAGGTGATAAATCTGGGTTGCAGCTGCTCACTGTCCTTTGTGTCACAAATCGCCCAGGCAGTTAAACGCTGTGTTCATGCGTCAGCCAGTCCTGCTTTAAGAGGAGGAATGCACAGACAGAGGATTTCCCTGAGAAAGGAGCTGTGAAGGTCTGACAAAACATGTTTTCCCAACACCTACTGCCCTGGCTGACCAGGGTCAGACCCTCTGGTGGGATGTGGGGTGTTTCAGCCCAGCTTTTCTTGCTCTAGATGAGCATTTGGCTCCAGTATCCCGAATAACTGGCAGGTGGTGATGGGCAAGCTGGGGAGCCAGCTCTGAAAGTGGATGTGTGGGCTCTGGGCCAGATCCTGCTTCCTTTTTGCACAGTCTGATAATACAGGTAGTCTGGCAGAGGTCTCTGTCCTTGTGTGGGCTCCCAAGTGAGCGCTGGTTTGGAAATGTTTTGCTCTGCCTTCCTGTCTGAATCTATGCTGAGTCGCATTTCTTTGCTGGTAAGGAACAGATCTGCTAGGAGAAGAAATTTACCCCGCGCTGAGTGTAAACACAGATGGAAACATGGTGAAGCCCTTTTCAAAGTCAAGGGAATAAATCTGTTTAAAAGACTGAACATCTGGGGCAGTGAAAGAGCAGGTGGAGAACTAACCCAGGGAAGGACAGTGGTGCTAAGGGATGGCTGCCCGGGGAAAGGGCACAAACTGTAGGATAGTGGAAGTCTCTAAAGTGGGGAAATTACCCCAAAGAGCAACAGAAGGCTCCAGAAAGGTTACCTGTTTGGATCTTTTTTAAAGACTCCTTTATTTTCTTGAGTCCTGTGAGTTGCACCCCAGGCTCTTTAGATGGAGCAAGTTGGTAAGCTTTTCTCCTGAACTAATCTCATCTGACCTTTCTAAGGCAGCACGCGAGGGATGCAGCCCCGTGTCTCCTCCAGCTGCTGGGATAAGCAGGATTTTGCTCCCTGGTTAGCCAGCAATCGCTGTGCTGCAGAAGCTGTTCTGTGCATTGCCCTGGAAGGGCAGATCTGGCATGTTCATGCCACTCGGAATCAGCTTCATCCTGATGGTTTGGTCAGCTTTTCTGGTCCAAGCTAGCACATTTTCTATGCTCCAAAATAAGAGCAGTCCTGGACAAAGGCCTTGGTCCTGCAGGGCTTTATTCACTTGCCTAACCAAAAAGCTAAAAACATGGATAAGCCTTGGATGGCTGAGGAAATGTTAAATTGTTTTCCCCTTCCAGCCGTAACCTTGGCAGAAGCATGGCTCAGGCTGCTAAAGCCCATAAAATGAGCAGCCTCTGTTGCTCCTGATAGGGGTATAAAAATATAATTACTTGAAGAGTGACTTACGATTCAGTGAAACAAGGATCTTCTCCTTTTTGATTGAATTACACAGCGGTATTCCTAGAAGACTGGAAGCAGATGGCAAGTTCTGGCCAGGCGTTTAACAGCCTGAGTTACTGCGTGGAGGGGATGGAGCTGAGCAAGGCTGCAACATGCTGTTCCTGCCTTTCTGCTTGCCTTGGGTCACCATCAGGGTGTATTCCCTGGGAAAGGAGAGGCTGGAGCAGGATGGTTTGCAGCTCAGGTGGCAGAAAAGAAAGGCAAAAAAATTTTGTTCCTGCAAACCCAGTGCTGCTTTGGTCCCAGGTGGGCACATTGTGAAAGCAACGTGTGTGTTGTGTCAGGACTTTGTGGACCTGGGAGGTGGCAACTCATTCCTGTCACAGGAAAACTCCCCATCCCTCCAGGCCCAGGAGGAGGATGGACAAACATAGACGGTCCCTGGGGCTGGGGTGGAACGAATGTCGCCATAAAATTTCTGCCTCGCTGCTCCTCCTGCCCCCCTATATCTTGAGCACGTCAATAAAATCAAACAGACTATTAGCAGCATGTGGTGTTTTCAGCTGTGGCTATGTGTGCTGTGCATCAGGCAGCCATGCAGCCTGCATTTCATGTAGTGAGCTGTTCATACCACTGCTGGGTTTGCAGCGATTATCACATCCCCTCATAGCTGGGTAATACTACAGCTTTTATGAGCTACCCTAAATCAAAGGCCCTTTCTTTTTAAAGATAAATGAACAATTCTCTCCCTTTCTTTCTTTGAAATGGCACAACAGACAGCTGTTGTGAGCTGAGGTGAGACACAAATCTTGTTGCTGAGTTGTGCCTACTGCATTGTCTTTTTGATTATTTTTATCGAATAAGCAAATGTTCTTTTGGAGCTCTGAAGTCCTTACAAGGGAGACTCATTTTCTGCTACTGTGATCTCTTTGTCGTGGGTAGGCGATGTATGAAAAGGAATTGCAAATAGCTGTTTACAGCAAGCAAAGTCACGGAACAGCCCACTTTAATTTCTGCTATCTGTCGGAGACTGATGTTCGTATTGGTCAAAATTAATTAAGCAGGAAGGAAGAGAGCAGTGAGGCAGTATGCATCCAGTTCTGACATTGAAATATTAATGGCGAGCTAATCAAGAAAGAGTATCTATGAACATCTAATCAGCTTACAGTTTGCATTTTTAGTGATGCAGTGGGCTTCTGGGCAACAGCCCTTTACAGGAGGTGTCGGGAGCGGAGGTGGGTTGCCTGCTGCCTGATCGCTCTATCTGGGAATAAACAAAGAGCTCACGCCTGTGCCAGGGGCTGAGGCACATTTGCCTTTTGCACCTCACAGCCCTGCTGCCACTGGATGCTGCTGCATCCTTCCCGCTGTCACCTACAGCAGCTGGGTCAGAGGGTCCAGCCCATGGCATCCCCAGTGCTGTGTTCCTTCCTCCCCGATGCTAGAGGGCACTTGGAGGGCTCAGCTTCTCCAGGATGGAGCTGCAGCATCTGTCCACATCCAGGCCTTGGGCAAATGCTCAGAACAACGTAGCTTTGAACGCAGGACCTCTTCCTCTCGTTCCATGCCCAGTGCAGGGCACCCACAGGAGGCAGCAGGCTGTGTTCCTGTCTCTCCTGCCTGTGCATGACTGGTGTTTCCAAGTCGAGTTTCCAAGATGTTTTGGGGGAAACAAGAAGGAGATGGTTGTGCCACGGGGTCAGGGGGTCCTGCAGACCCCTCCCATGCCCAGTGCCTGCTCCAGGAGGGGCTCAGCCACTTTCACTGACACACCAAACAAGCAGGAGAAAATAGGAAGAAACAATCCCATGGCAAAGCTAGGGTGGTTCTAATCAAAGACACAAAAGTAAATGTCACCTTTGGGTGCCAGGAGTCAAGCAGCATTTCTCCCTTCAGCATCAGCATAATGTGGGCTGTGGCTTTGGAGATTTGTACTGCTGTATTTCTGCAAACAGTTCCCTCCTCTAACCTCTTGGAAATCGGATTTAGCAGGGCTGAGCAGTGAGCAGCAGATAGCAGTGGGACTGATAAGCAGAAACCTGTTTACACACTCACTCATATCTAATGCTACAATTGGGCACGGGAAGGATTGGATTTAATTTTTTATTATTATTGTTATTTTTAACGCTATCAAATGTAATCCTTGTGGCTGAATGTCTTGTTGCTGCTTAATGAGGAGAAATCTGAACTGGGCAGTTTTAATGGGTAATAAATGTGAAAATAACTTCATGTAAAGCAAAAGGGTAAAGGTAGTAAGTAAATCTTAAATGATAATAA